>NW_021319908.1:3669414-3683832 GCF_001605985.2 Dendrobium catenatum
TTAGCACTGCATGTTATGTTCTGAATAGGGTGAATATAATATCTAAATTAAATAAAACACCCTATGAGTTGCTAAAATGTAGAACACCTAATATGTCTCATTTACATGTTTTTGGTTGCAAGGTGTTCATTCATAATAATGGAAAATCTGCCTTAGGAAATTTTGATCCAAAATCAGATGAAGGAATTTTTGTTGGATACTCAAATATTAGAAAATCTTATAGGGTATTCAATAAAAGAACTTTGGTTATTTAGGAGACCACATATGTTGTATTTGATGAATCTGGAAATTTGGAAGAGCTAAATGTTATTGAAGATGAGATTGAGGATAACTCCCAAAAGATTGATAAAATAAATTTGGAAGAAAATATGAAAGAGAATTTTGAGATAGAAAACCCTTTGCCTAGAGACTTGAGATTTTCTAAAAACCACCAAAGGGAATTGATTATAAGTGAACCTAGTGAGGGTGTTAGAACTAGGTGTGGATTAAACAAGTCAATCATTCAGCCTTTATTTCAACTATAGAACCCACTAATATTGATCAAGCACTTTTTGATGAATTTTGGATATTGGCCATGCAAGAAGAGTTGAATCAATTTGTAAGAAATAAAGTTTGGGAATTAACTTCAAGGCTAAAAGATTAAAGTATTGTTGGAACTAAGTGGGTATTCAAAAACAAAATGAATGACTCAGGAGTAGTCATTAGAAATAAGGCTAGATTAGTTGCTAAAGGGTATAATCAGATTGAAGGGATTGATTTTGAGGAGACTTTTTCCCCTGTAGTTAGACTTTAAGCAATTAGGGTTTTGCTAGCCTTTGCTTATTTTAGGGCAAATTATTGGGTTATGTGACCGGACGTGGAGATAGGTCCTGATATTAATAAAATACTATTTTAAATTAAGCACAGGTAAAGTGCAAGTAAAGCAAAGGTAAAGCGCAGGTAAAGCGCAACTAAAGCGCAAGTAAAAGCGCAACTAAAGCGCAAGTCAAAAAATGCAAGTAAAGCGCAGGTAAAGCGCAGGTAAAGAGCAAGTAAAGCGCAGTAAAAAGCGCAGGTGACGCAACAAATTTTTTTTGGATGTCCGAACTTATTTTTCGCCTCCGGTCACCTGACCCAATAATTTGCCCTGTTTTAGAGGTTTCAAATTGTTTTAAATGGATGTGAAAGTGTCTTTTTAAATGGGGTAATTGAAGAGGATGTCGTTGTAGAAAAACCATCCAGGTTTTGAAAATTTTAAATACCTAAATCATGTGTTCAAGTTGAAAAGGCATTATATGGATTAAAACAGGCACCTAGGGCTTGGTATGAGAGGTTGAGCACCTTCCTACTTGAAAGTTCTTTTGAAAAAGGAAGTGTGGATACAACTCTCTTTTTGAAGAAATTTGGAAATGATATACTCATTGTTCAAATTTATGTGAATGATATCATTTTTGGATCTTCAAATAAAAATCTTTGTGATGATTTTTCTAAAATAATGAATTGTGAATTTGAGATGAGTCTAAGGGGAGACTTAAGTTACTTTCTAGGCTTTAGCATTAAGCAACTTGAGGAAGGTACATTTTGTTAGCCAATCTAAATATGTTAAGGACATCCTCAAAAAATATGAAATAGACAATGCTAAACCTGTTAGTACTCCAATGAGTTCCTCAGTTCAATTGGATAAGGATCCTAAGGGAAAATCTGTTGATCAAAAGAAATTTAGAGGGATTATTGGATCTTTACTTTACCTGACTGCTAGTCGACCTGATATCATGTTTAGTGTTTGCTTGTGTGCTAGAATTCAATCAGATTCGAAAGAATCACATTTGACAACAGTGAAAAGGATTTTAAGATATTTGCTAGGAACTCAGAACTTAGGAATTTGGTATCCTAGGTTTAGCCCTTCATTTGAAATTATTGGTTATTCAGATTCTGACTTTGCAGGATGTAGGGTGGATAGGAAAAGGACTTCTGGAATATGTCAATTCATTAGAAATTCATTAGTTTCATGGTCTATTTGAAAACAAATTTTAGTATCCCTATCTACTGTTGAAGCTTAATACATTGCATTAGGAAGTTGTGTTGCACAAGTACTTTGGTTGAAATAATATTTGATTGATTTAGGATTAACTATAGGCACTATACCAATTTATTGTGATAATACTAGTGCTATATGCATTTCTAAAAATTCTATTCAACATTCAAGAGCCAAACATATAGACATAAGGCATCATTTCATAAGGGATCATGTATCCAAGGGAGAAATTGAAATCATTCATATTACAACTGAAAATCAACTTGCAGACATTTTTATAAAACCTTTAGCCTTTGATACTTTCAATGCATTAAAAACAAGGCTTGGAGTGATTGATTTAAATGGTTAAATAAAAATGTTTTTTGCAACATTGATGTTTGTTTATTAATTAATTAATTTTTTTTGTTTGTGTGATTTCTTTCTTTTTTTAGAGTCTGTGTTTTCATCGTTGATTTTGGTATTTTTTGTGTTTTTGATTTCTAGTTTTTGTTTTGAGTGGAAAAATAAATTTTTTTTGGGTCATCATCATCCTGGATGAAATCATTTCATACGGGACGATTTGTGTATTATAACAATCTATCGAATTTTAACCCATTTAAGTGCAGTTTTTAATGTACTTCGTCTGTACGATCATTAGGATCGTCCAGGATGAAATATTCTTCAAACGACAGGTTGAATGAATGGAGCAGTTGAACGGATAAGACAGTTATTAATATAAACTTCGTCTGTACGAACCTTTGGTTCGTCTGGACGAACACATGTCGGTTCGATGTAGGGGACGATTTCAACTGCCATTAAAATGATCATTATTTCAGATCGTCTGGGACGAACATGTGTTCATTTGTACGATCAGACTGGTCAAAAGTCTGTACGAAAGGATGCTTCATAAGTCGCGTTGATTACAAAAAATCATTTCATTTTGGATGGATTGGATCGTCAGTACAAAATTTTTTCGTACAGGACGAATGATTTTTTTGTACGGTATGAAAATGTTTTCTTCTGGTATGAACAAGTCATTTTCAATAAATAGGTGGGCTTTTAACTCAATAGTCACTAGCTAAACATCACTTTCAAACCCTTTCTTAGTCTAAATCATTCTCAAATGGCCAGCTCTAGCAAGCGTCAAAAGGTATTAGCAAAGAAACCACATAGGAACTCCTTTGAAAATTTTTTGTCCAAAGCAAATGAGGATTCCTTTCCAAGATTTGCTTATGCCAAAATTACACCTTCCCGAGTTTTAATTCAAGAAGATATTACCTTTCAGGTAATGCAATTATTTTCTTCAAATAAATTTTGCTTTATCCTAACTCTCATTTACCTCTACAACAAAGAAACATTCCACTACTTTTCTGGCCAACATGTCCTTCAACTCTGACCACTCTGTGATTCACTCCTTTGTTTTCAAATAAAATGTAGAAATCACTAAGCATGACATAGGAGCATTCTTGAACTTAAGGACTGAAGGAGGTAGAGCCCAAACCTTAATTACCAATGATACATATAAGTGGTACAAAATAAATTAGGTAATTAGAGGAAATGGAATAGATGAACATGTGGCTAGGGTATCTGGTCTTGTCAGAAACGCTCGCATCATCCAGCACGTTCTTAGAACTTCAATCATTCCAAAAGCTGGTGATAGAATAAATATTACCCCACTTCTCTCTATGGTGACTTTCTTAATCATGAACAATGAGCCTTTAGATGAAGCCCAACTCATCCTCGATTATCTTTATGGGCTTTCCGAAATTGGCCATGTTGAACAAAAAAGAAAAAGAAATACTGCTTTAGGTCACTTAGTTACCTTTGTCTTAGAGAAGAAATACAACTTAGTGCATCCTGATCAAGAGTATGAAGAACCGCTCTACTATAATGATGCATCATTTAGAGCGATCTTCAAGGAAGATAAAGGAAAATCAAATGCTAGTGATACAGAAGAAGAGGCTGAAGATGTACCTGCTCCTGCTAATGAACCAAATTATTAGAATTTGGTTGAAAGATTTGATCGACTAGAGACTAATTTTGATCAACGCTTTGATCATATTGAGGCTCAATTTCAGCAGCAGCAAAGTGACATTGGTTTCATGAAAGAGCAGATGAATGAAATTAACACCAATGTGATGTTATTAAGTTCATACTATAACTTCTTTGGTTGTGTTCCTCCTCCTCTTCCTTCAGATCAGGGTCCTCAGTGATTGTTGTAGTTGTTTCTTATGTTTTTCTGTAGTTTGTTTGTGTTGATTGTATCTTTTTTCTTAGATGTTTTATATTGATATCTAGTTGTGATTGTAGAATCCTTAATTAATATCAATATATTTATGCTTTAGCTTTGAATTTTTTTTTGAAATGTGTGTGATTAATTATGAATATTATTAGATTTTTTAATCTTAATAGTGCTTTAACCTAAATTGTAAATTAAAATTAATTTTATTAGAAAATCTAATTTTTCTAAATTTAAGTGATGCTTATAACTTGATATTAATAGGATTTTCAATTTCATGTCTCATATTTAGACTACATTATCTTTAATATTATTATTGGAATTTAGATGTTTTCTTATTTTGTATTTCACTTATCAAATAGTATTTATGCACTTAGAAAAATTTGAAAATTTAGATTATTGATTTTGGAAAGAATTCAATTACTCTTGAAAATTGTACAAATGTACAAAAATAAAAAAGGAATGCGCAAAAGTTCGCACTGAGAAAAAAGAGGCACAAAATAAGCCCAAAAGTAAAAAAAAACACAAAAAATGTGCCATAAAATTGAAGAAGATGCGCAAAGCGCCACATGTGGTAGTTACTTCTTTCCGGACTATTTTAATCTCTTAATTCAAATTGATCTTATGTTCATTTATAATTGACATTGAAATTTGAAATATAAAATTTTTTATTCATCCTAAAAGTGCAATGATTTTCTTTATCTTAGTGTCTAAATTGACTCATGCCTTTGATAAATTCTTTTTTTATCTATGTTATATCACTTCTTAATTATATGAAATTCTATGATTTGTCTAATGATTTAATTTTATTTGCATACCTTATTTCAATCACTTTCAAGATTAAATTATCAAATGAATTTCATACTTCTGCTTACATTTCAAGTCTTCTTTTCTTCTCCACTTTTTGTTGTTGTCAAAAAGGGGGAGAAATTGTTGTTTGTTTTATAAAGTTTTGTTTTTGTATATCATTTTATCATTTTTTTTTAATTGTGAGTTTTGTATAAAATTTTTGTTTTATTTTGAATTTATGCCTCCTTATTTTTCATGTATTCATCAATTCAGGGAGAGTTTAAGAGTTTCTTAGAATTTGAATTTCCACAAATAATAATTGTTTTGCCATCATAAAAAAGGGGGAGATTGTTAAGAAAGTTGCTATTAGCATGTTTTACATTCTTGCAACTTATATTGTTTTTGATGATTCCAAATATTGGTTTATGTGTAGTTATCTCCTAAAACTTTTTAGAAGAATTGTTTTTGCTTTTGTGTGTACTAATATTTTAGGAAAATCAAACTCTAAACTATGAAGACTTCAAATCAAATTTAGCATAGCATGTTTTTGCTTTTGAATTTCCACAAATAATAATTGTTTTGCCATCATAAAAAAGGGGGAGATTGTTAAGAAAGTTGCTATTAACATGTTTTACATTCTTGCAACTTATATTGTTTTTGATGATTCCAAATATTGGTTTATGTGTAGTTATCTCCTAAAACTTTTTAGAAGAATTGTTTTTGCTTTTGTGTGTACTAATATTTCAGAAAAATCAAACTCTAAACTATGAAGACTTCAAATCAAATTTAGCATATAATCCTTTGTAAATTAAAGCTTTAAATTGTTCTTTAAATTGAGAGGGAGTGATTGTAATTGAGTGAATAAAAAAAAATACACACACACACACATAAGGAGATTTTACAAAAGTTGTACTGATCGTACGGGACGAACCTAGTTCGTGTAGGACGGACGATCAGGTCAGTTATCTCCTTATACGAGCAATGGAACGATCAGGAATCAAGAAAAATTTTCTAAGTCCTGATCATCCAGGACAAAATTATTTTCGTCACAGGATGATTTAGGCTCTGTAAATATTTTGTTCAGATGAAATCTATAATCGAGCCAGGAAGACTTGGTCTATGTAAGAATTTCATCCAGACGAACTCAAAATCGTCCCAGGATGAATTCCTCTCTGTAAAAATTTCGTTCAGACGAAATTCATAATCGTGCCAGGATGAGTTGTCCACTATAAAAATTACGTCCAGACGAAATCCTGATCGTCCCAGGATGAAGTGAATCAACACTTCACATTCTGGTGGCGTTCTTTACTTTTTGGGAACCGACCTATAGAATAACTGATCGTCCAGACTAACCTAGTTCATACGTGATGATAATCGTGTACGAACACAATTCGTACCAATATTCATTAGGATCATTTCCGACACTTTAAGTAAAATCGTCCGGGATGATCCATGATCATACGGGATGATCCATTACGTGTTAACTTGAAAATTTTACAGTTTTGGACGGTTTTTCTTATGTCTCCTATATAAGGTCCAATTTTTACTGCCACCCAATCTTTTTGCTCATTGATCTTCATGCCTATTGGAAGAAGAGTCAAGGAGAGAGTGTGAGAGAGCATTCAAAGGAGGATTCCTACTACTGGAGAGTGAAGGCTTCGCTGGGTGTTCAAAGGTAAGAATATCTACTTATTATTTAGGATTACTTCACTCTTTTCTTTCTTCCTTGTAGATTTCTTGTGAGGAGATCTGTCAAAGAGATTCGGTTCTTTGCCGACACTTGGAGAGTGTAAATAGATGGAGGGTTCTCTGCCCATACTAGGAGAGTGTGAATAGCCGAAGGGTTTTCTGCCCACACTAGGAGAGTGTGAAAGGATGGACGGTTCTCTACCAACACTGGGGATAGTGTAAAAGGAAGACTGTTCTCTACCGCATTGGGTAGTGGTGGAAAGAGTGTTTGTAAAGGCTTCTCCTCCTTGCTGTGGGTGTAAAAGGAGAGACACTATTGGTATTAGTTAATACTCGGAGGGTCCCTCCGGGGAGTGGATGTAGGTCTGGTTTAGACCGAACTACTATAAATCTTGTGTCTTTTACTTTCACTGCTTTTTATTTTTCTACATTTTTTTTTCTGTGATAAAATTATGGTTGGAAAAACTTTTTATAAAAATCCATTAAAGTTTATTTTCGGTTCAATATACTCAAGGGGGATAATTTTTTTTTTTAAATTACCAATTTACCCCCCCCCCTCTTGGATAACCTTGGGACATAAACTTAGGTTTAACAACCTAATTCATAGTGAACGAGTTTCAACACTAGATTAGTCTTAGTGATCTCATATGAAAATGAGGTCAACACCCTCATGGCACCATCCTAGTTTAAATCTTAAATCTTAAATCTAATCATGTATGGTAAGGTGTGAGTTCCCACACTTAAGCTTCCTTTCCATATGATCATTTTATCCTCTGAGGTTAGGTGTGAGTCCCCACACTTAGGCATCCTTTCCTCACGATTATCTGGTAGAGTTAGAGAATGCCTCTTGTAGTACCATCCTAGTGTAAATAAAAAATATATAAATATGATCCTCTGAGGTTAGGTGTGAGTCCCCACACTTAGGCATCCTTTCCTAATAATCATCTACCAGAGTTGGAGAAGCCCTTCGTGGCACCGTCTTAGTGTAAATATGAAATCTTAAATCTTGTCCTCTATTTTAGGTGTAAGTCCCCACACTTAGGCTTCCTTTCTATATAATCATTCAATCCTTTGAGGTTAGGTGTGAGTCCCCACACTTGGGCAACCAATCCTCATGATTATCTGCCAGAGTTGGAGAACATCCCTCATGGTACCATCCTAGTAAAACATAAAGATTAAAGCTTCCAAGATTAGATATAATCTATTACATAGGTTGCCCTCTTTTCTTAGAAGACGCCCTCTAGTTTGTTGAGTAGGGTGTAAATACCAACTTGATGGCATCCTTCTCTCTTGAACTAGAAAGAAGTCTTTGGTCTTATCAAAATCAAATTCAAACTCTCCATTCATGTCAAACTACCTTCAAATTACTATATTCAACTATTTCATATATTGACTTTACCAAATGAAACTAATCTCCTTAGTTATTATTTGCTAAAGCCATCATTATTGTTATCAAATTTTAAATCATTTTAATAAACCTAAATCTTTCAATTAATTAGCTCAAATCTCTTTATAAACTTTTCATTTGATTATTTATCAAAGCTCAAATTTTCTTTAATTTATATATTTTAATTTTGGATCTAGTTGATTATTTCTTTCAACACCAATATGCACCATAAATTTTGGAAAGTTTATCATACCTATTTGGGGTCCATATGTTAGCCTAATTATTCAAGGTTAACTTTTTTCAAAATCAATCTCTAGCTTATAGGTCTTTGTAGCCTACTATAGATGCCACCTTTAGCATTCCACCTTAGGTGGACACCTAGTAACATAGCATGGTCTCAGTTTTTTAATTTGACCCATCTTGAGTTGATTGAAATAGAATCAACTCAACATTGAGTCTAATCCACTCGATTTGAATTCAATTTAACATCGACAATTTTGATTAGCTCAAATAGACTCAACCAATTGAACCTAAATCCAATTCTAATAAATTTGATTCAAACCTATATATATTCAAAAAAATCATTTCTCATAATTATCCTAAAAATTAGCCTCATTCTCATCGATTAAATACTTCTCTAAATCATGTTTTAATCCAAGCCCTTATTTTTAAATCAAGAGAGATGGATAATGCAGTTCGGTTAGGGTGGTTCGATCATAGCCTCCTCCTCCAATCTATTTGCTAAAATTTCCCCATCTACAATCTTAGGCTCTTTATTCGCATAACTAAATAGACACTCCCACTCTCCTTATTTTCACAAAGCCCAAAAGCTCGTCGCCCCTTTGTAGTTTACGAACATCCCCCACATTCGCCTCTATCTCCCTTTGGTTCGCAAAAATTACTTAGCCTGTACACCTCTAGGAGGAAGAAACTTGGCCCGTCTCCCTCTCCAATTCACAAGAAGGGTGAAACCCCTCTTGTTGCAACTCGAGCTTATGAGTTTATGCTTTTGATGATAACAAATATTATGAATCACATATTGTTGTCTACTTATATTTGTAATATATTTTTGTTTGTGTGTGTACTAACTTCTTGGGAATACCATGCACCATCCAATAAAGATTCAAGGCTCAAGATTGGCTTGAGTAGGCTACGTCATAATAATTTTTATAATATTTATTGATGTATGTTCTATTTCTTGTATGCTTGCTTAGTGGACATCCACTCACACACTCAAGGGGAGTGAGATTGAGTCAAAACTAGATGTTCAAGTTTTAAACTAATTGTACTAGACAATTTATATCATTAAAGATGATCAGATCATTGAACTAGTCATACTGGACAATTTTGATCATCTAGGATGATTCGTTATGATCTTGGAAAATAGCTGCCAATGATAATTTAGGCAAGTATTTAAGGTTCAATTTTTATTCTAATTGTATCAGACAATTTAGATCATCCTGGATGATCAATACAAATCTTGCATAAATTGATCATGTTATTAGGAGACTAATTATGATTAAATTGTTCAATCAGATAGTCCTATACGATCTTTATATCATTCTAGATGATGTTTGTTGACATATTTAATTTTTTAAAATCATCCAAGATGAAGTACCATAATTTTTCTTCTAATCATCCAGGATGATCCATAATACCATCCTAAATGATTTGTGCAAATTTGAACTAATCATCCAAGACTATCTTGATATCTTTAAGGACTATCAGGTCAAATTCTACACTTCGTACTAGATGATCCTGCGATCATCTTTGATGATTTTTGGCATAGGAATTAAGTGTTAGGGTTTTCTGAAGCCCTCTTTTTAAGCATATCATAAAGGATGATCTTGAGATCATCCTGAATAATCTTTGATGCCAACATTAATTTTTAAGATTTTCAAAGCCCTCTATTTAAGCTTTGTCAAGGCACTTGGTAAATTTCTTTGGCATCCATTGTGTCTTTGTTCTTTTTGAGAAAACTTGAAAGGGTGAGAGGAAAGGGTGAAGTTTAAGATGGAGATGTCTTTGGAGGGGGTTTAAAGGGAGTGTGGAGGGGGTTTCACACGGTTCCTATGGCAGGCTTGCACCTTAGTGCCATCATATTCAAGATTCAAGTTGAGGGAAGTTTTGGAAGAAGAAGATCTCTTTGGTGTTAAAGGACCTTGCTACTCTACCGCACCGGGGAAGGTGGAAGTGATTTTGTAAGGGCTTCTCCACCTTGCTGTGGGGGATAAAGGAGAGTCATTAAAGGTTTAGTGTAACACTCAGAGGGTGCCTCTGAGGTGTGGACGTAGTTCAGGTTAGACCGAACTACTATAAATTTAGTGTGTTCTTTTTAATTATTTTCTATGCTTTATTTTCATTATGATTAATTTCTTGGGTTAAATCTCTGAATAATCTTTTTACTATTAATTTAATTCATTTCCACTGCAAGATATAAGAAGATTTTTCATTTAGTTAAAAAAGTTTTTAAAAATCCAATTCACCCCCCTCTTGGTTAGCCTCAGGACTAGTTCATGAGGGCTTAATAACCCTAATGAACTTTCACCTCTCTTCTCCCAGTTTGCAAAGCCTATTCGAATGCCCCTGTCATAAGCCCTAGTCAAGCAGCCCAAGCCCTTACTTCCTCTTCCCTAGCCAATGCCTGCAACCTTCTTAATCTTAGGTAATTTTTTCTACTTCCTCTCCATCTTCTTCTTCTCTCACTCTTATTTTCTTAAGTCAAGTATCAAGGAATTGAATCTTGATCTTCTTGATTAAAATCTAAGGAAAAATCTACTTTGTTTCCCTCTTTTCATAATCATGGTAATAAGGGAAGTAATGAAGGTTTATTGAGCATATACACAAACATAAGTACTCATCTTGAAGGAAAATATTTGAGATGAAACTTTGCTGAAATCTATATTTTGTTGCAAACCTATTTTCTTGTCTTATGTTTTGATGATTGACAAAACACTATTCTTCTTGGACTACTTGTTGCCTTCTAACTTTTCAGGGAATCAAAGATCGGACGATCAAGAAGAAGCCAAGTTCAGGATTGCATATGTTTAGGGTTGAGTCAGTCTGTACTTTTATTTTTCACCTTTTGAGTGTACTTGTAATGGACAAAGAGACTGATACTAAGTACCCTAACCACACACACTTGAGAGATTTAGAATCTCTATTTTGCTCACATCGGCCAGGCCGATCCCTTGCGATTGTCCTGGACGAATCGAGTTCAAAACAGAGACTTAATCAGGATCTTAATTAAGGAGCCAACATTAACATATCGGCTGGACGATACGTTGTATCAGCCAGGACGATAAGCTCAAAAGAGAAAGAAAGTAGCCGCCATAGACAATTAAGGTATACTGTATTTTTAAATTATCGGCCAGGACGATCAAGGATCGGCCTGGACGAAATTACCAAATTATGCTTAATTGATCAGGAAATCAAGGAGTAATTAAGGATGATTGATATGATCATATCGTCCTGACGATCGCAGGATCAGCCAGGACGATCTAAGTCAAAAAACCTTAAGTTACTTCAGGACGATAAATTCGCCAGCTCAAAAATAGGGCGATGCTTAGGACGATTTGCCTCTGATTTGAACTGATCGGCCAGGACGATCGTGAGATCGGCCAGGACGAGATTGCAAAGCCAAATTTCAATCGTCCAGGAGTGTATCCAGGGCGATGCTCTGGCTGATCCTCTAAGTTTTGTACTGATCGGCCAGGCCGATGTCCATATCGGCCTGGACGATAAAGTCGGCTACTTGCAATTAATTGAGCTCCTTTGAAGCTCCTCTATTTAAAGAGCTCTTGTTCAACGTTTTTCAAGACCTTTGGTGCCTGCCCTTGACCTGAAAAGACCTTGAGGAGAGAAAGAGAGAGAGGGAGAGAGAGAGGATCTTGTAAGGGGAGCTTGTGAGGGGATTCACAAGGGTTGCTTCAAGGATCTCTCTGCTTTCTTTCGTCTGAGTTTCTCAACCGTGGAAGGGTCGGTAGAGTATAGGAGTTTGGTCTTGGTTGTGGTTCTCTGCCAGCTTCAGGAGGAAGAAAAGGAGGTAGGTTCTCTGCCTTGCGCGGTGGCAAAAAGGAGGTTCTTGTGAGGGCTTCTCCGCCTAGCCGTGGGGGCTAAAGGAGAGTCACGTTTTGTAGTGCAATACTTGGAGGTGCCCCAAGGAGTGACGTAGGTCGTGTAGACCGAACACTATAAATTTTGTGTTCTTTTTCTTGCTTCCGCACTTTTTAATTCCGCATTTTTTCTGTGGTTGATTTGGTTTATGCAATTATTATTCTTTGTGAAAAGAGTTTTTAAAATACCAATTCACCCCCCTCTTGGTTAGCTTGGGATTAAGTTCATTAGGCTGACATCCGAACCAACTTTCATAGTTAACTTACTCGAGTTATATATATATATATATATATATATATGTTCACTTACAAATAATAGTTTCATGTTTTGTGATGTTGATTCAATCCCTTCATAGAAAATACATTTGCATTTTTTGCAATGGTGGATTCAGTCAATGCTTCTCATGATATATTATATCCATTTAGGTTTAAGTAGTGACCTATTTCTTGTGCTATATCTTCTTGAGGAAAATTGAGCAGCATATCTATGAAGTTATTTTGTTCTTCCAAAATTTGATTGTGGTTGTATTTTGGTTTGTTGGACAACTGCACTTCTTTATTTCTTTCTTTGAAGATTGCATATAATTCTTTTTTTTTTTTTTGTTTCTGAGCAAAAGAGGCTTGCAAGGAGAGAATGGATGTTTTATTTTTATTATGCATCTTTGCTAAATAATTGCTCATATGATCTTTAACTCATTTGATATATTATTCCTTTTATAATATTAGTGAAGCACCATTGTGTTTGTACTTGCTCTCCGTAATGATATGACACATGATAAGGTGAATTATTTTCATGAATAAAGTTATGATTTCCTGAGATCTTTGGAAATAATGAATTTGCAACAAGTCATTTTTCTTTTCCTAATTTCATTTAGTTACGAGTGTTGAGATAGAAAGTGCAAGGTGTATGTGTATATTTGGTAGATCATGATTGGTGGAATGGTATACATAGTCATGCTTCATCTTATACATGGATGTTTTCTTCTTATGATTTGGAAAGGTAAAAGGAATATGTTTTGAAGGGTGATTTGTGAATGTGAGTGTTAAGATTAAAATGTGAGATCTTTGAGTGGTTAGGAGTGTTTGTTGAATAGTGAAATACATGAACTTTGAATAACGAAAAGTGTGATTTTGGAAAATATATGTGTTGGAAAATGAAAGAATGCATGTTTTTGGAAAGTAACATGTGAAATGCTTTGAAAAAAGAATTGTGTGTATATGAAAATAAAGTGTTTAATGAATGAGTTTATGTTGAGAAGGATAAAATGTGTAAAACGTAGTGAAACTGGTGTTTGTTTTGGAAGAGAGAATTGTCATTTTTTTTAAAGGTAAAGTGTTTGTGTATAATGTGTATGTTTTGAAAAGTATTTTTTTTTTTGGATTTTAAAAAGTGAAAGCATATATTTCGAAAGGTAATTGTGTGATCTTTGGAAGGTAAAAGTTGTATGTTTTTGAAAGGTGAAATGTGTAAGTGTGAAACTGTGTCTTGAAAAGTAGAATTTAAAGTGTGTGTAAGTTGAAAAGCAAAGTGTGTGTTTGGTTGAAAGTTGAGCTATTTTGAGAAGTGTTTGTGTGTGTTTTGAAAGGTTTTCTTTGTGTGCAAACTAAGAAGTGACACGTGTGTGCTTTAAAAGGTGATTATGTGGTCTTTGGAAGATGAAAGGTGTTTGTTTTTTTAAATTTGAAATGTGTAAAGGTGTAAAAGTGAAGTGTATGGAGTGTTGAAGTGAATTGTGTGTGTGTGTGTATTGAAAAGTGTTTTGTGTGTAAGTAAAGAAGTGAAAAGTGTGTGATTTGGATTAGTGAACTTGTGTGTTTCGGAAGGTGGAGATGTGAGGTTTATGTGTATGTGAAATGGTATGTCTTGGAAAGTGGAATCATGGAGTTTATATGTATTTGTAAATGTGTATTTTGAGGAATAAAGTGATGTGTGCATTGAAGGGTGCTGTATATAAAAAAAATGATGAAAAGTAAATATGGAATCTTAAGGGTAAAGGTGTTTTTATGGAAGTGTATGTTTTGGAAGTTCAAAATGTGAGCAAAACGTATTTTGTGTGTTTCTTTGGAAGGAGACAAGTGAATATTTGGAAAGAAAAATTGAAATTTATTTTTAAAAGTGAAAAGTACCTTGTGATTTTGGTAAAATGAAAGTGGTTTTGTTGAGTCTAGCAATTAGGTTGTTAAGCCTAAGTTAATGTCCCAAAGG
>NW_021319908.1:3683932-3718232 GCF_001605985.2 Dendrobium catenatum
TAGTCTTCAGATTTTAAAGCACAAAAGAAGCTATTTAGACCTTTGGCATTTAGTTGTGCTAAGTCACATTCTTCTATAGTCCAATCTACAAAAGGTGTTTCTACCCTAACTCCATCAACTAATCTAGTTGGTTTTGTATAACCTTCCTGGACTAGGATCCACATACAGAGAGCAAATCGTCCTGTACGATAATTTATTTTTGTCTGGACGGAAATCTTACAGAGAGTAAATCATCCTGTACGATAATTTATTTTTGTCTGGACGAAAATCTTACAGAGTGCAAATCGTCCTGTACGATAATTTATTTTCGTCTGGACGAAAATCTTACAAAGAGCAAATCGTCATGTATGATAATTTATTTTCGTTTGGACAAAAATCTTACAGAGAGCAAATCATCGCGGATGATTTTTAATTTCGTCCCAGATGAATAGGACTTAGAAAATTTTTCTTGCCAGTTCCTATTCGTTCCATGTGATCTTAATAGGAGATAACTGTCTGATCGTCTCGTACGAATTGATATCGTCCTGTACGATCAGTATAAATTTTATATGATCTCCTTATGTGTGTGTGTGTGTGTTTTTATTTACTTAATTACAATCACTCCCTCTCAATTAAAATGATAAACTCTCAAATAAAATGATAATTTTAAGCTTCAAAAACTAAAGGTATTTCTTGCTGAATTTGATTTGAAGACTTCGTGTTTGAGAGTTTGTTTCACCTTAAATGTTAGTACACATAAAAGCAAATACAAATCTTCTAAAATTGTTAGGAGATAACTACACATTTGAATAATAATATTTGGAATCATCAAAACTATACAAGTTGCAAAAATGTAAAATATGCAAATAGCAACTATCTTAACATCTCCTCTACCTTCTCCTTGCTAGGAGTAGCTTTGAGTTTTGGGCATTCAGTTTTGATATGATCAGGTTTCCTGCATTCATAGCAAATTACTTCATTAGAAACCTTGTCATTTCTATTAAATTTACCTCTATTCCAATGTTGTCATCTCTTTTGCTTCCTTTTTAGAAAGCTTCTGAATTGTCTAGTCATTAATGCAACGTCATCTTCATCCTCAGGTTGTGAGTGTTCACTCTCAAACTCTTCTACTTTTAGTTCTATGTTCTTCTCGTTTTGTGGTTCACCTGCAACAATCTTTCTTTGACTAACTCCTTGCTTGTATGTAATTAGTGAACCAAGAAGATTGTCAATAGAATAAATGTTTAGATCTTTAGACTCTGTAATTACAGTAATTTTAGTATTATAAGAAGTAGGTAAACAACGAAGAATCTTATTAACCATTTTAGCATTCGTTAGTTCCCTACCAAGTGCATGCAAAGAGGTGACTATTTGAGTGAATCTTGTGTACATTTCAGAAATGGATTCATTAGGTTTCATGCAAAATAGTT
Organism: Dendrobium catenatum; assembly: GCF_001605985.2. NCBI lineage: Eukaryota > Viridiplantae > Streptophyta > Magnoliopsida > Asparagales > Orchidaceae > Dendrobium > Dendrobium catenatum. The sequence goes on from NW_021319908.1 coordinate 3,685,342, forward strand.
AATAATCATGCAACAAGATATTAAGTCTAGATTGTTTAACATCATTAGTCCCCTCATATGTTATACACAGTCTATTTCAATGTCCTTTCCACTTTTGTAAGTGGAAACCCGAATGTAGTCTTCAGATTTTAAAGCACAAAAGAAACTATTTAAACATTTAGCATTTAGTTGTGCTAAGTCATGTTCTTCTACATTCTAGTCTGCAACAGGTGTTTCAACCCTAACTCCATCAACTAATCTAGTTGGTTTAGTATATCCTTCCTAGACTAAGATCCACATACGATAATCAAGTGACTGTAAGAAAGTAGACATGCATATTTTTCAAAAATCAAAAGGTATATTATCAAACAGTGGAGGTCTAGTAATAGAGTAACCCTCAGGTGTGTTTCGGTTTCCAAATGTAGACATCTACGTTAATCAAAAAGTAGTTTAAACTTATGATTTTGAAACAAAGCTCTGATACCACTTGTTGAAACTCGTTCACTATGAATTAGTTGTTAAACCTAAGTTTATGTCCCAATGTTATCCAAGTGGGGGGGTGAATTGGTAATTTAAAAAAAATTATCCCTCTTGAGTATTTTGAACCGAAAATAAACTTTAATGGATTTTTAGAAAAAGTTTTTTCATCCACAATTTTATAACAAAAAAAATGCAAAATAATAAAAAGCAGTAAAAATAAAAGACACAAGATTTATAGTAGTTCGGTCTAAACCAGACCTACATCCACTCCCTAGAGGCACCCTTTGAGTATTGCACTAATACCAATAGTGTATATCCTTCTGCACCCATAGCAAGGCGGAGAAGCCTTTACAAACACTCTTTCCACCACTACCCGGTGCGATAGAGAACCGTCTTTCTTTTACACTATCCCCAGTGTTGGCAGAGAACCATCCGTCCTTTCACACTCTCCTAGTATGGGAAGAGAATCCTTCGGCTGTTCACACTCTCTTAGTGTGGGTAGAGAACCCTCCGTCTGTTTACACTCTCCAAGTGTCGGCAAAGAAATCTAGAAGGAAAAAAGAAAAGGGTGAAGTAATCCCAAATCACAAGTGGAGATTCTTACCTTTGAACACCCAGCGAAGCCTTCACGCTCCAGTGGTAGGAATCCTCCTTTGAATGCTCTCTCATACTCTCTCCTTAACTCTTCTTCCAATAAACATGAAGATCAATGAGCAAAAAGATTGGGTGGCAGTAAAAATTGGACCTTATATAGGATAGACAAGAAAAACCGTAACCATGCCATAAAGGATCGTCCCGTACGATCGTGGATCATCCCGGACAATTTTACTTAAAGTGTCAGAAATGATCCTAATGAATATTGGTACGAATTTTGTTCGTACATGATTATCATCCCGTATGAACTAGGTTCGTCTGGACGATCAGTTATTCCATAGGTCAGTTCCCAAAAAGTGCATAACGCCGCCAGAATGTGAAGTGTTGATTCACTTCATCCTGTGACGATCAGGATTTCATCTGGATGAAATTTTTACAAAGGACAACTCATCCTGGCACAATTATGAATTTCTTCTAAACAAAATTTTTATAGAGAGGAATTCATCATGGGATGATTTTGAGTTTGTCTGGACAAAATTCTTATAGAGACCAAGTCGTCCTCGCACGATTATAGATTTCGTCTGAACGAAATATTTACAGAGCCTAAATCATCCTGGGATGAAAATAATTTTGTCCTGGACGATCAGGACATAGAAAAATTTTCTTAATTCCTGATCGTTCCATTACTCGTATGAGGAGATAACTGACCTGATCGTCCTGTACGAACTAGGTTTGTCCCTTACGATCAGTACAACTTTTGTAAAATCTCCTTATGTGTGTGTGTGTGTGTTTTTATTCACTCAATTACAATCACTCCCTCTCAATTTAAAGAACAATTTAAAGCTTCAATTTATAAAGGATTGTATGCTGAATTTGATTTGAAGTCTTCATGGTTTGGAGTTTGATTTTCCTGAAATATTAGTACACACAAGAGCAAAAACAATTCTTCTAAAAAGGGTTAGGAGATAACTACACATAAAATAATATTTGGAATCATCAAAAATAATATAAGTTGCAAGAATGTAAAACATGCTAATAGTAACTTTCTTAACATCTAGGCCCTAGGATCTATCCATACACTAGATTAATTTAGACCTTAGTATCTAATCTAGACCCTAGGATCAAATCCATATTTTCAAACCCAGAATTCAAGGTTAAAGGCCTTATCTTAAAATCTTTTCCTAGAATTTTTCAAATGCTTTAAAACCCAATTAAATGACCTCTAATTTAGAGTCTATTAAATGCATATTTATATGACATATCTATAGAGACAACCCTCCAAATTTGAACTCATTCTGAGGTCTCTAACCTTAGAAACTAAATTGAAATCCAAAGGCTATAAACTTTCAAATATTTACAGCCTATACCACTACACCTACCACCCAATGGAACTTGACCTTAGAGCTTTCCCCAAAGCCTCTAATCATATCTAGACCCTTAATCTTAAATTGCTGAGCATTAAATACATTTTGGTGGACCCACTTTGACCCTCAGTTGGCCTGGGATCAAGATTACCAAAATGCCCCTTAAGGGTAATTTTAAAGTTTTCTCTAAACTTCAATATGCCCTATTCAAATAAAACTCCAAAACTCCTTCCAATGAATCCTAATCATCATTAGGAGTGCAATGGACCAAGACCCAAATATTGGTCAAGCCTAGTTGACCAGGTAGACTCCTTTTGACCAAATTACCCCTTAAGGGGTTTAATGAGTTATTCCAACCCATTTAATCAAATCAAATCCTTTAAGCTTTTCAAACCATCTCAAAATTTGAGTTAAATCTATTAAAACTTATTTGAAGTTAAATCCCTAGTATTTGACTTGGTCAAACTTCCATGAGTAGTAATACCATATCATCCATTAACCCTTTCTTCCATACTTTGTATCTATTCATTAATTTCTTTGAACTCCAGCTTAAATAGCTCTCTAGCCTCCACATCATCAGCCATGTGGACTGGTTGACTAGTCAACCCAGTCAAAAAAGTCTTCTAAAGGCTTTAAGAGGATTTAAGAGGTCAAATAACCCCCTAAGAGCTAAGCATTATCAAGAACCTTCCTAAGCCTACTCTTAGCCCTTAGATTTAAATCAAATGGCTTGGATCATTTCCACATGCTCAAATCGGGACCAAATACCTATCTATTTTATGTCCTTTGATTTGTCCATTCCCCCTGCTCCTAACTACTCTAAGATATGTGGAAATCATGAAGGAAAGCTTCCAAACAAATCGAAGCCATCCACATTGAGCAAGGATATTTGACTGGGGTAAAACTCCCTAAATCAAGCATATTTTAACCCTAGCAATATTTCTCCACTCTAGCTCCCTCAAGTCTAGCTCTCAGCTTATTTGAGCTTCCCTAGACCTTCTCTTCACTTCTCAAGTGAAATCTAGCCAATCAAATCTGTTGCTTGTGAGATCTCTAATGAGCCAAGGCTAAAGTCCATCCAACATAATTTTCTGTTGATATAGGCACTTTTAAACTATGGTCTCTTCGAAAAAATTATATGTGAATAGTCTACATATTTAGGTAAAAAAATTGTTCCAATCCAACAGTTATATCTCTCAAAATCCTATTGGTAGAATTTTTTAAAGCAGGTTTTGAAAAGGATTAGTTTTCTTGGGAAGTTTTGAATTGACTTTAGATTTGAATTCTCAGATCGAACATCACATTAGAAAGGTATATTACTTCAAAAAGTGGAAATAAGATTTTAGAATGGGGTTCAAATCTATAATTACAAATTCTGCCTCAATATTATAACTAGATCCAAGAAAGAACTACATATGACTTCAGAAAGTTAAATTTGTTACAAATCTAGATTTGGAGATTATAATCTTGATAATATAAAACATTTTTTATAGTTCTATTTTTCTATGATTATCTTGTCTACTAACATTTCAGGTCCACAAGGTCAATTGTAAATCAAGCCAGCTCAAGATAAGTAGATTATGACAGAGTTAATCTATAAACTTTTATTAAGTAATTTTACTTTTTCTTGAGTTAAATATAATAAAGTGGGCCCTGAAGCTAAGTAACATTACACACACACGCATGAGGAAAATTCTGTCTATTTTTAGAGTTTTTTATTTTTTATCATATCGTCCGGGACAATTCAAAATCATCCTGGACAATTAGTTAAAAATAGAAACCCTAATTAGGGTATCCTAGCTAAGGCAACTACAATTAAGTAAATTGTCCTTAACAATATTAGCATTATCATAGACGATAGGCTAAAATTAGAAAAAATCAGCAGCCAACACTTTTAGGCATGCTATTATTTTTGGACATCATCTAAGACATCGTCATGGATGATGCATTACAAATATGCAGAAATTAGTTATATGATTAAGGCAAGTAATTAAAGTTTGATTGATCGATCATATCATCCTAGACGATCACAGGATCATCCGGGACAATCAGTTAAACAAACCTTAGTTCTTTTTGCTCAACTAGAGTGACTATCTGGGGGATCTTTGACATTTTGAATAAATTGTATAGGATGATCCAATAATCATCCAGGATGATTAGTTATTTTTCCACATCCAAATAGGTAAAGTCTGGCCATACAGAGCAATTATCTAGACGATACTCAATTATTTTGAAGTAATCCAATAAAACGATGTCCTATTATCCTGGATGATCAGAATAAACAAGTCCTTTAATCCTCCAGCCTCCTCTAGGTCATCCTGGCTGATTAAGCTAAATTTGTACTAACCATACTAAATGATCGGTCAATCATCCTGGATGAACTTTAATGATTAATTACAAATTAGGGCAAATTTGAAGCCCTTTACATAAGATTTCTTGTTTACTCAACAGGTGATCTTTTGCAATTATCCTGACCTGATAGAGCCAGGAGGAGAAGGAGAGTAAGGGAGAGAAAGAGAGAGAGAGAGAGAGAGAGAGAGAGAGAGAGAGAGAGAGAGAGAGAGAGAGAGAGAGAGGATCTTATGAAGGGGAGTTCATGAGGGTTTTATAAAGGGTTGCTCCAAGTAAGGATCCAAGTTGTCTTCTCCAACCATCATCCCTAGTTCCTTGGAGATTTTAGAGAGGTCTACTTTATATTTTGATTGAGGTTCTCTGCTTGCTTCAAGAGGACGCAAAAGGAGTTAGGTTCCCTACTTACTTCTAGAGGAAGCGAAAGGAGTTTGATTCTCTACCTCACTAGAGTCGGTGAAAAAGAGGTTTGTGTAGTCTTCTCCACCTTACTGTGAGAGCGAAAGGCGAGTCACTAAGTTTAGTGAAATCCCTAGAGGAGAGGATCCTGGGAGTGGACGTAGTTCAAGTTGACCGAACCACTATAAAATTTTGTGTGTTCTTTCTTATTGATTTTTTATATTTAATTTTTGCACTTTAATTTTTATGGTGAATGTCAATTTGGTTTAAGATCATGAATTCTATATGAGAAATTTTTTAAAACACCAATTCACCCCCGCACCCCACCCCCCCCCCCCCCCCACCCCTCTTGGTTAGACTTGGGCTAGTTCATAAGAGCTTAACATCCTTAACAAACTTTTAAGTGGTATCAGAGCGGGAGTCATAAAATTAATTTTTTGAAAACTTTTGAATTTTGATCCATGGCTAACTTCGATAATCGTAATACTGTGGAAAGGTATTCTATTACCTGCTACCTTTGTTTAATAACATATCTTTTGATTTTTGTAAGACTCGTATGTCTACTTTTTTATAATCAATGACTATCACATGTGGATTCTTGTTAAGGATAGATATTCACCACCAACTCATGAAATCAATGGCATAAAAACTAAACTTCCTTTTATTGAAAGGATATTTGATGATAGGAGTTTACACAACTGAATGCAAAATGTTTAAACTATTTTTTATGAGTTTAAAATTGAAATATTTCATGCGTGTCTCAAATTGTGCTATTGGTAAAGAAATATGGGACAGATTGTGTATTACTTATGAAGGAACAAGCAAAGTTAAGAAATCTAGGTTGAGTATTTTAGTGCATGACTATGATCTTTTTTGTATGAAACCTATTGAATTGATATCTAACATGTATACTAGTGTTGGCTCAAGAAAAATGTCACGAATGCACGAATCCCTCTTTGCAGCCTTAGGATTCCATTTCCCTTAAGTCAGATTGAAATTAACCAGATTTCCCCTGAGGATAGTGTCAGGGTTTATAGATCTGGGGTTCTTACTTCCTATGAGCGCAAGAGCCCATAGTTAATTACCCCTCTTACTACGTAAGAGAGAACTCTCGATTAAGGATGAATAAATTTTTAAGTGTTTAGTCTCAATTGTGGGAAAGATGAAGGTAAACCCGATCAAGATCCCATAGTTCCATCATCCCGGGTATACCATAATTTTAAGTCTACCAACACTAACAATCAATGACTGTAGTGTCCAGGGAATTTGATTAGCAGCCATGAGTTACCTCCTCTCAGGGATCCCTAGTAGACTGAAGTGGTTAGGTGTGGATTTTTATTTGATTTAGTTTGTGTTGGGGCTTATGGCTTCCTTAGAAGTTGCCCAATAGTTTGAATTTAGATTGGGATTTACAGCTTTCGTAGAAAGTAACCCAGGGATTTAGATTTAGTTTGGGACTTACATCTTTCATAGAAAGTAGCCCGAATATTTGAATTTGGAATTGGGGCTTATTACTCTATTTATGAGTGGCCCAAGGATGGGTCTTACAACCTAACTCTATAGCGAGGCTGCCCGAAGGTTTTGATTATTTGAGTAGGACTTATGGATTCCCTTAGGAAGTAGCCTGAAAAGTGAGTCTTACAACTTAATCATTTAGACTAAGATGCTCATAGGTTTAAATTTGATTGTTTGAGGTTTAGGTTCATTACAAATTTATTTAGTAATTTTCCTAAAATGTTGGGGCTTATGACTTCAATTACAAGTTGCCTGATAATTTGTCTAGTTTAGGGCTTAAGACTCCAATTAGGAGTTATCCGGATAGTTTGTTTAGTTTGGGGCTTATGGCTCCAATTAGGAGTTGCCCGAATAGTTTGTTTAGTTTGGGGCTTACTACTCCAATTAGGAGTTGCCCAAAGAATTTCAGTTGGATAGGTCTTATGGCTTCCTTAGAAGTTGCCTAACAGTGAGTCTTACGACCTAGCTCTGTAAGCTAAGCGGCCTGAGTTGTGGGCCTTACAACCTAGTCCTTTAGACTAGGATGTCCAAGAATTTTAATTGTTTGGGTAGGACTTATGGCTTCCCTTAAGAAGTAGCCTGAAAAAGTGGGTCTTATGATTTAATCGTTTAAACTAAGATGCCCATAGGTTTAAATTTGATTGTTTAGGGTTTAGGATCATTACTATTTATTTAGCAATTTTCCTAAAATGTTAGGGTTTACGACCTCAGTAAGAAGTTGCCTGAAAGTGGATCTTACAACCTAATCCTATAGACTAGGATGCCCAAGTGAGGGGTCTAGGTGTATTATCACCTAAACACTTCTCTCAGATGTTGGACTTACGGCTTCTATTAGAAGTGGACGGGGTAGTTTTAATTAGGGATTAGGAGTTAGGTCAATCTTTACCTAAAATTTCCCCCTAAGGTCGGGCTTACGACTTTCCTATGAAAGTTGCCGAGTAGTGGGCCTTACAACCAAGTTCCTATGAACGAGGCTGCCCAAATGTTTAGATTTGATTGTTTGGAGATTTGTTCTGAACTTGTTTTGAGTTGGTTGAATTTTGTAATTTTGATATTTTGAGGGTTTTTGACACTTGTGTTAGTTTTTTTTTTTTTTTTTTTTTTTTTTGTTTTTTTATCAATGTTTTTTGTACTTGTAGTCTTTTTTCTTACTACAGTAGTCTAGTACTCTAACTGTTTTCTAGCACTTTTGCTCTACTAGTTTTTCATACTTGGCTTTCTTGCTTTCCAGTATTTCATTATAAATGCCATAGCTTATATTTCTCAGCATTCATTCAATTTATTTATGTGGTACTGACTCTTCATTTGTTTGTTCATAGGTATTTGTAGTCAGTAGTTGCAGTAGTCATGGCTCGTATTTGCAGAGGATAGAGCCCAAAGATAGTTGCAAGAACTCGTACAAGAGGGACTTTGGAGAACTTGTAGAAGAGTTCAGTTTGAGAGTTTTAGAGAGTTCTGAGAGTTTTTACATAAGAGCTTGGAGAGCAGTTTTGAGAGTTGTATTGATTTGAGAATTGTAATTTTAGCTACTTAGAGAGCAATCTATACAGAGTTGAGAGTTTGAGAACTTTGTATATGTTCATTAGTGGAATTTTATTCTCTTTTCTTTATTGCCATTTTTTTTATTAATTAAATAATTAACCCATAAATCAATTCTAAATTACATTGCTCTCAAAAAAAATTAAAATAACTCTTGAATTTTATATGATTTATCACGCTCTTTGTTATCTTACTAACTAGAATAATAGGTGATAAGTTGAAGATTAGAGATCTCAAATGTTTCAAAGAGAAATAATATTTGAAATATCAAAAACAATTTAAAGTCTTCCACTTAATATTACTTGCGTTAGAATCTTTAAAAAGGGGTCCTATTTAGAGACAATTAAGAGAGTTTCATTTAAAGTCCTTCGAGTTACCTCAAGAATAATTTTTTTTTAGGCTAAGATGATAGCCAACAAATTATCATTTATGCTGAGTGACATTCGGGAGAGTAATGAGGGTTTGTAAGTTTCTCCACTCCAGTGCATTTGATGGCATAGGAGACTTTGAAGATCTCAATTAATCAATTATTTTGATAAATTTTAATCAAACTAATTTTATTAAATATTAATTAATTGAATTAGTTAATTAATCCTTAAAAATCAATTTTGATATTTTAGTTAATTTAATATTCAAATTGAATTTTTCTTTTAATTTTGAGAAAATTTGGGCACCCTCCCGGCATCTCCTCTCCAACGAGGGAGAAATCGGGACGACACTGCTGTAATTCTTCCTACGCGGACCTAAGGTCGATGGCGTAGGATCTTTGATTTCAAACCATCTCACCAGGATCTAAGATCGACTGCATGAGGTCTTCAAATTTTAACAACGGAGCCGAACAATAACAACTGAAGGAGAAGATGAACGGCGAACCCTAGACGCTTGTGCGAAGAAACAAAGTCAAACAGTGACGAGGGAACCGAATGAGCGAGCGTCAGTTTTTTTTTTCATGGGATTCCTTCCTTTTATCGCTTTGAATTGTCTGTGCCTCCGAAGAGGTGCATTTTTTCAGGGATGTGGGGCCAGCAGAGGCTGTTGCTGGTCTAATTTTTTTTGTTCTAATTTAATTTAATTCTTTTTTTATGTCAATAAATTGCCTCGCAACGAATTTGTTGTATGACTTTCACTCAAAGAATTCTTTGCAAACTTTGATCATGTGATTTCAATCCTTTAGAAATGTTGATGAAAAATATATCGCTCCTTAGATTTATGTTCATATAAGATTTCAAAGTTCGGACCTTAAGCTTTTTGAACTTTGTGGATTTAGCTCGACCCTTAGGTTTATGAGCATAGAAATTTTTAAAGTTCGGCTTTTAGGCTTATTGAACTTTTTGGATTTAGCTCGACCCTTAGGTTTATGTGCGTAAAAGATTTCAAAGTTCAGCCCCTTGAGGCTTATTGAATCGATAGGATTTAGCTCGACCCTTAGGTTTATTGAGCATAGGAGATTTTAAAGATTTGACGGCTTGAGGCTTATTGAACCAATGGGTTTAGCTCAACCCTAGGTTTATGAGCATAAAAGATTTTGAAGGTTCGGCCCTTAGGTTTGTTGAACTTCATGGATTTTAGCTCGACCCTAAGGTTTATGAGCATAGAAGATTTTGAAGTTCGGCCCTTAGGCTTGTTGAACTTTGTGGATTTAGCTCGACCTTTAGGTTTATGAGCATAAAAGATTCCAAAGGTTCGGCCATTAGGCTTATTAAACCTTGTGGGCTTAGGTCGACCCTTAGGTTTATGAGCATTAAAGATTTTAAAGTTCGGCCCTTAGGCTTGTTGAACTTTATGGATTTAGCTCGACCTTTAGGTTTATGAGCGTATAAGATTTCAAAGTTTAGCCCTTAGGCTTACTGAACCTTGTGGATTTTAGCTCGACCCTTTGGTTTATCAGCATAGAAGATTTTGAAGTTCAGCCCTTAGGCTTGTTGAACTTCATGGGTTTTAGCTCGACCCTTATGTTTATAAGCTTAAAATTTTTTATAATTCCCTTATTTTTATTTGGTAAAGGGGATAAAATTTTCTCCTGATTTTTCAAGAAGGGATTGATTTTATCTCCTACATTACAGGAGATTATAAAAATTGCCTCCTTTTTTTCAGGAGGGGAGCGAATTTTATTTCTCCAATTGTAGGAGAATATAAAAATTATCTCCTGTCTTTCATGAGGGGGTTGAATTTATCTCCTACATTGTAGGAGAATATAAAAATTGCCTCCTATCTCTCAGGAGGGGATTATATTTCATTTTTCCTTTCATAGGGGAAATATAAAAATTGCCTCCTGTCTTTCAGGAAGGAATTTAGAAGGCTTTTGTCTGGTAAGCAGATTTTCATACATAACATTGTTTTATGTATGATATTTCTTTATATATTGACCATTAATTGGTGGCATAGGTCTTTGACCATTTAGGTCTATGAGTTTATAGGCACCTCCATCATACACTATTTCAATAATGAAGGTTCCTTCCCATATTGGATCAAATTTACCGCCAAGATGACGGTGAGGGATTATAGGTCTTCGGCGAACCAAAATAAGTTCACCTTATTTGAAGCTTCTAGGACGAACCATTCTATCATGGGCCCTAGTCATTCTTGTTTTGTAGGATTCTAAACTTTGTTGAACCTGAAGTCTAACTTCATCAAGAGCTTCAAGTTCTTCAAGTTGTAGAAGATCATTTTCTTCTTTAGTTAATTCATATTGAACAGCAATATGAAGAGACGGTAGCTCAACCTCAAGAGGTAATATTTCCTCGGTTCCAAAAACTAGCGAATATGGGGTGGCATGCATTGCAGTTTTATAAGTGGTACGATATGCCCAGAGAGCTTCTGTCAATTTATCGTGCCACTCTCTTATTTTTAGAAAGAATTTTCTTGAGCAGTTTAACCAAAGTCATGTTAAATGCTTCGGCCAAACCATTGGCTCTTGGGTTATATATCGATGAATAATGCTAGTCTATCTTATGATGTTCTATAAATCGATAAATTTTGGTACTTTTAAAGGCGGTACCATTTTCCGATATAATTCGATGAGGTATGCCAAAATGATATACAATGTTGTCTCAGAAGAATTTCATAACATTGTATGCTTTAACTTCTCGTAAGGGAATTGCTTCAGCCCATTTTGAGAAATAATCAGTGGCAGCTAGGATGAACCGATGTCCTAAAGAAGATGGTGGTTCTATAGGACCTATTATATCAGTACCCCAGCTTTCAAATGGCCATGACGCTACTGTTGGGTGTAGCGGATTAGGAGGTCGATGCAGGATATCTCCATGCACTTGACATTGATGGCATTTTTTAGCATGGTTGATACAGTCTTGAACCATACTTGGCCAGTAGTATCCCATACATTTGATTTTGATTTTCATTTTTTGTCCAGATTGGTGTGCACCACACAATCCTTCATGTACTTCACTTATAACTTTTTGGGATTCATCGGGACCCAAACATCGTAGCCACATTTGATCAAATGATCTACAATATAATGTATCATTCACAAAAGCATATCTTAGTGCTCTTCGTTCTATTTGAGAAGCTGTGGATTTATTTTTGGGTAATCTCCCTTCTTTGAAATATCTGATGAATGAATCTCTCCAATAATTTTCATCAGATATGGCTAGGCTTTCTTGCATTTCTTTTCCTTCATCATCTTGTATGATAGATGGAGTTAACGCATGCCTGTTTTGAATAGTTATGAGAATTGGATCCTTATATGGATTTGCTAGTTCTTTAGCTAGCTTTGCCAGTGCATCGGCTTTTCTATTTTCACTACGCATAATCCTTGTGAGAGTTACCTTAGGAATTTGTCTTAGGAGTTTTAGAGCATACTCATGATAAGAGATTAATTCAAGCTTATTGATTTTGAAAGAACCTATTATTTGTTTGATTATGAGTTGAGAATCTCCATAAATATGGAGTTTCTCAATTTTCATATTAATTGCCAACTCAAGGCCCGCTATTAAAGCTTCATATTCAGCCTCATTATTAGTACGAGCTTCTATTAAGCTATAAGAATATCAAAGTATTCCTTTTTGCGGTGTAATGAATATAAGGCCAATACCCACTTGGATTGTTGGAAATTTAGGTGGCTTGGATGGTTTTATTGATGAAGCACCATCGAAATAGAGCTCCCACTCTTACAGATTTTCTTTTTCTTCCACTTCAAGTGTTTGCTCATCTGGAAATTCATCGTTGAATGGAGAATCTGCAGGTAGAGGATGTGCTGCTAGAAAATCAGCTAGAGCCTATCCTTTCACTGCTTTTTGTGGCATATATGTTATGTCAAATTGCATTAGCAAGATATCCCATTTAGCTAGACAACCAGTGAGAGTGGTTCTAGTCATTAGAAATTTTAATGAATCCACTTTATATATTAAAGTGATTTTATGGGATAACATATAATGTCATAGTTTTTGAGTGGCAAAGATCAATGCTAGGCATTGCTTTTCAATTGATGAATATTTAGATTTTTCCCCTATTAATCATCGGTAGATATAATAAAGGGCATTTTCTTTACCATCTTTATTTATTTGGGCTAGCAATGCTCCAAGTGATTCTTCAAGAGCTGTTGTATATAGGATTAGGGGTTTTCCTGGGATTGGGGCAGCAAGGATTGGAGGATTCAATAGATATTATTTTATAATATTAAATTCCTCCTGACAAGCATCATCCCACACGAAAGGAGTATCTTTCTTCATCAATCATGAAAAGTGTTAACATCAACCTGAGAGATTAGATATAAATTTTCTGATATATGCCAATCTTCCTTGTAATGAACGAAGTTGTCTTAGAGTTTTTGGAGGTGGCATTTCCACTATTGCTTGAATTTTATCGGGATCAATTTCTATCCCTCAATGGCATACAATAAATCCGAGAAATTTATCAGATTACATACCAAAAGCGTATTTAAGCGGATTTATTTACAAATTGAATTTGCGAATTCTTTCGAACACAATTTTCAGATCATTTAAATGTTCATATTGATCTTTGCTTTTACAACCAAATCATCCACATAACATTCTACATACTTATGGATAAGATCATCAAAGATTCAAGTCATCGCTCTTTGGAAAGTAGCTCCAACATTCTTCAAACCGAATGGCATCACTTTATAGCAATATATGCCAATGGGAGTTCGAAATGAGGTATATTTTTCATCCTCTGGATCCATCTTGATTTGATTATAACCCGACGATCCATCCATGAATGAGAACATGTCATGATTCAATATGTTATCGACCATAAGTTCTGTATTGGGCAGTGAAAAATTGTTTTTTGGGCATGCTTTGTTCTAATCTCGGTAGTCTATACAGACATGAATTTGACCATTCTTCTTCTTCACTGGAATGATATTAGCGATCCAGTTAGCATACTTCTCTTCTCGAATAAAACCAGCTTCAATAAGCTTCTTGGTTTCAGCAATGACTTGTTTTTTAATTTCAAGTCGCATTCGCCTAGGTGCTTGCTTAACAGGTAGTATTTTTGTATCGATGGAGAGTTTATGCACTGCCACCTCTGGTGATAAACCAGACATTTCAGTGTAGTTCCATGCAAAACAGTCTTTATATTCGAGAAGTAACATTCTTAGCTCCTCTGCCTTGTCTTGTGAGAGATCAGAGCTGATGAATGTAGGTTTTGGATCTTCTTCAGTACCCAAATTTATTTCTTTGAGCTCATCCACAGTAGCTTGGCCACCTTCTTCAAATTCTTTTGGAGCTTCTTTTAGATCTACTATTAGATCTTCAACTTGATTTTCAGCTCCAACAATCTCTCCTCATTGTCTGTAACATTGTAGGAGGTTGCATATGTAAGACGTAGATGTTGAAGGCACTCCAAATAATGATAGGATGATGCTCGTGTAAGATGTGAATGTCGAGTATATCCAAGACCCCATGTTGTTGACAAGCCATGACCAACAAGTCTTTGTGCATGCTCATTGTGCTAGAGTTCTCTGAAATAACGAGCTCGCTTACGTGTTTGTACAAAAAAAAATCTTCTTTCTATCAGCTTTCTCATAATGGGTGAAGGATATTGAAGAATGATTATCCATATATCTTCATAATCCCATTCATTTTTATTTTCTATTTCATGAGTAATATGATGCGGTATTACTCTTGATTCATAGAAAATGGATCCACGCTCATTGAGACCTTTTATAGGAGAGACATAAAAAGTTTTTAACATTTCTATGTTTGTATTTGGTGAGATAGTCAATGTTTTGAAATTTTCCACCGGCATAGACACTATTTTGATGATATCTGTAGATATTTGTTCTTCAGACACCCTTATCATTTAAATTGATATTTTTTGCAATTTCTTAAATATGGAACTGGGTCCTAGGTCCCCTTCCTCCTGAGATACTATAGTACCCTTAGGCTGATACACAAATTCTTCTTCTCTTTCAATGGTCAGTTTACTTGAACACCATACCTTATTTGCGTTATTAGCTTCGTAATCAAAAGGGACAGTTGATATTTCATTCTTTCTTTCCCTATGATCAAGGGTTTGAAAGTTGTGGAGATATCATCCTCTTCTGAATCACTACCAAGATGAGGCACAAAGCAAATTTGCTTCAATTAATTCTTGTTTTTATCTTTTAGCTTTTTCTTGTCCAGTGTAAGAGATTGAATCTGCTACAGTTAGGGTCCCTCCTCGTATCAATCATTCTATTTCTCCTCCAGCATTTGGTGATTCAAATAGGTTTTTCGATCTGGAATCTAAAGGAAGGTTTAAATCTGCTAAACCTTTGGTAATCAGGGAAGGTGCTTACCATTCTCCTAAGAAACAATCGGAGTGCATTGGAAAGGGAAAGAAGGTGATGTTTAAAGAATCTGGAACCAGATCTAATGAAAATAGCATTTTGAAATTAAATTGCTCATTGAAAGAGGTTAATGTAATATATGTTGAAGGAATTTCTGATTTGGTGAAGAATCCTTTATCAGGATCTGATAAGGCATTGTCTACTAGCTGGGCATTGGAAGAAGAAGAAGCTGAAGAACAAGTTAATGGAATGACTGGTGTCGCACAAGAGAAAGGAGATCTGGAGAAAGTCATAGAATGTGAATCAGCCAATCTGGGCAATTGTGTTAACAGGGAGGATCTGGACTCTATCATCCCTCCACATCCTGAAATGGGAAATGCATGGAATACAAAGTCTAAAGTTAAAATCATAGACTTTGATTATGGAGAAGGTTTTTCTGATAATGGTACAGTAAAGCTTCATCAACAGAGTGAAAGGGAAAACTCTGATAGATTAATGAAATCTCTGGTAGTCAAGGTGTTTGGTGAAAATACTGCTTATCACATCATAGGTTCGGAGCTAAGAAGACAGTGGAATGTATTTGGGAGATTTCACATGACTCTACTGGGTGGTGGCTAGGTTTTATGTGCATTTGAAGATCAAGAAGCTATGGATTCAGTTTTAAAAAGTGGCCCCTGGTATGTAGATGGATGTATTGTTGGTTTGGAGAGGTGGAGCCCAGAATTCCATCCATCTTCGTTAAAAGGCTTGACAGCCCCTGTATGGATTAGACTACCTAATCTTCCTCTTCAAAGCTGGCACATGATCAATGTCTGTAGAATAGCTTCGTATGTTGGCACTCCTTATATGATTGATGAAAATATGTTTCAGTGGGGGAGGCGTGAATATGCCAGGGTGTGTGTGAAATTGAAACTAGATGGAAAACTTCCATTAGGTGTATGGGTGGAAGGCTCATTGGGAAGTTTTATCAGAAAGTTTGCTATGAAAAAATGCCTAGCATTTGTTATAAATGTGGGAGGATAGGCCACTTAGAGAAGTTTTGTAAGGAATACAATATTCAGCAAAATGTTATTAGGACTTCTCCGTTGGTTGCTTCTGATACAGTGGAATCTATTTCCAAGGGTCCTACTCAAGTAGTGAATGAAGGAAATAAGAATAAGGAGGATGAATATGGTCAATGGATTCAAGTGCACTATGGTAGAAAGAAAGTAGACCAATCAAGTTTCAAAATAATTGGGTCAGGCAGCCTATGATTGATGATAAATAAAAAAAAGTGGGAGTTTCAAATCATCTTGTTGCTAAAGACAACGTCATCAGTAAGTTGGATAATTCCAGCATGTTGGAGAAGCCTGTAGCAGATTCAACTATGAAGGAAACTAAGGTAGCTAACAAAGAAAGAAGTGGAGTAATAACAGGGGATATTCTATGCAAATCCAATCAATTTAATGTTCTTAGCAGCATAAGAGAAGAAGGAGAGATAGTGGTGAATGAAAAAGATGAACCTGTTATGGGTAACTTGCCAGAGAATCATACTTCAGAAGGAGAAACAGAAATTGGTGAGGAGGTGAATCACTTGGAAGATCAATTCAGTCTTGAAGAAGGTGGTTCAAAAAAAGGTAGAAAAAAGGGGTCAAACAACAAAAAAATCTAGTTCCTATCAAAATTAATCTGAGAAGTAGGAAGTTAGAAGGAGATGGAAGTTCTAAGGTTGTGGACCTCTTCCCCTTGAAACTTTAATGTCTTCAATAGGTTTCTAGAACTGTAGAGGAGCTACAAAGTCTAAAGCTTCTCTATATGCGAGGGAGTTTATTAGGGAGAATGGCTTGTTCTTCCTAGGATTGGTGGAGACAAAAAATTTTGCTGTGGATAATAAGTCGGTTAGTTCTTTGGTGGGTGAAGGATGGGATTACTGCAATGTTCCATCTAAAGGCCTCTCTGGAGGTATCTTGGTTACTTGGAGAAATGATTTGGCCAAATTTAGCATGCTTGGAAATTCTTCTCAATTCCTAATTGGAGATCTCAATATCAACAATAAAGGAACTTGGAGAATTGCTACTATCTATGGTAGCAAGGATGTTTATAGAAGAAGGAGGTTATGGGAAGATTTGGAGCAATTTATGAATATTGATATCCCTATGGTATTAGGGGGTGACTTTAATTGTTTGCTTTCCAAGGAAGAGAAGAAAGGAGGAAGGAACTTTTTTTTTTTGGTTTGGGACCAAGGGAGATGAAATCATTTATCACTAATAATGATTTACATGAGGTGGCTTGTGTAGGTCCAAAGTATACTTTGTGCAACAACAAGAGAGGAGCTGATAGAGTTCTGGAGAAGCTGGATAGATGCTTGGTTAATGCTAATGCATTTAATTATTCATAAAGGCTTGTGGTAAAGCACTTGACAAGGTTGGCTTCCGACCATTGTCCTATTATGCTAAAATTTTTTAACTTCATTCCTCCTTCTAAGAAGACTCTAAAGTTTGAAGAGGTTTGGACCACTATTCCGGCTTTAGTTGATGTGGTTAATAAATCCTGGAATAAAAATACCAGAGGAGACCCGTCACAGATTTTTAATACCAAACTTAAGAGGTCTTTAAGAGATCTTTATTATTGGAGTAAGGCTATGTTCAAGACTCTAAATGTTCAAAAAGAATGGCATTTTGTCAGAAGAAGGGCAGTGGATCCTGAGAGCTAAAATGGAAGAGTTGAACAATACTATGGCCCGGTTAAACAGTTGGTGGAGACAAAGAGCAAATATTAAATGGATGGTTGACGGGGATTCCAATTCCAATTTCTTTCAAGTCTATGCTAGTGCTAGAAGAAATTCAAACTACATTCATAAAATCAAAAATGATCAAGGTGAGAAAGTGGAAGATCAAAAAGACATTGAAGATGTTATTTTCCGGTATTTTGGTAGCAAATGGGAAGAGAGGAACTGAAATATGGAGAGATGGCCTGATGCTTTGGCAACTCTTAATGATGATGATAGAAGGATGCTTGATAGATAATTTACTTTTGAAGAATTGGAAAAGGTAATAAAAGAATTTAAGAAGAACATTTCTCTGGGTCAAGATGGTATGTCTTACTCTTTTTTTAAACATTATTAGCACATTATCAATAAAGATTTATGGAATGCTTTGGATCACTTTTTCAAGTTTGGGAAGTTGAATAGTAATTGGAAAAATATGAATATTGTACTGATTCATAAAACAAATAATCCTTTAACTCCTTCAAGTTATAGACCGATTAGACTTTGCAACTCAGTCTACAAAATTGTTGCTAAGATTCTTCTCAATAGAATTTTGTTGGTGATCCCAAAGATTATCTCTGTTGAGCAGGCGGCTTTCCTTAAGGGTAGATCCCTCTGGAATCATATTCTTGTAGCTCAAGAGATATTTCACAAGTTTAAACATTCCAAATCTAATAAAGGCTTGGTTGCTTTTAAAGTTGACATGGAGCAGGCATATGACTCTATGGGATGGAAAGCTCTTATTAAAATCTTTGACTACTTTGGATTTCCTATTAAATTTTCAAATCTGGTGATGGAATGTATAAGAGACCCTAAGTTCTCAATCATCATTAATGGTTCTCTTTCTAAAATGATTGAGGCTAAAAGTGGTTTCCGATAAGGATGCCCACTTTCTCCTTTTTTATTTGTAATGTGTGCTCAACTTCTCTCAAATTCCTTTAGTCAAAGAGGAAATTCTATAGGAGTTGGTATCTCTGCCAATGGTCCGAAGGTATCTCACTTATTGTATGCTGATGATATCATCATTTTTTCAAATGGCCAAATGAAATCTATCAAGATTATCAAAAATATCCTTGGTGACTTTTGTGGATGGATGGGTCAAAAGATCAATTGGCATAAATCGAGAATCCTTTATGGTAAATATGTGGGAACTCGAAGAAGGAAGAAAATTTCTAAAGTTCTGAATTGCAAAGAGGTTAAAGAGTTTAATTACTTGGGTATCAAGGTCACTTTAAGAAGATTGGCTAGATCTGATTTTCAGTTCATCATTGATAAGGTTATGAATATGTTGGGAGTGTGGGGTAACAAACTCATATCTTTTGCTGGTAGAATAACATTGGTTAGTTCGGTTTTATTATCATATCCTGCTTTTTATTCTTCTCACTCTATGGTTCCAAAGCAAATTTTGTATGAAGTTGACAAACTATGCAGGAAATTTATCTGGAATAAAAATGACAGGTCAGTTGGTATGCATTATGTTAGCTAGGAATTGTTGTGCAAACCAAGAAGTTGTGGGGGTCTTGGTATTAATTCTTGCTCCAAGAAAGCTGGGTCATTAAGGGCTAGATTGGCTTGGAGATATAATCAATGTAAGGATTCACCTATACATAAATTCCTTTTTCCGAAATATGGATTGATTATGAGAGAAGTTTCAGCTGTTGGAAAGAAATATTCTACTTGGAAGCTCATATGTAATGGAGGTAAATTCTTGAAACCCATTAGTAGATGGCTGGTTAGTATTGGGAAAGACATCAGGACCTATGAAGACAATTGGATTTTAGATAAAAGTTTGTTGCTTTGGCCTACTTTTGTCAATCCTTATGATGAAGGGAATAATACTGAGGATAGTTTTATAAGTGAAGGAAACTGGGATGTGAATAAGCTAAGGAGATTTTTTGGGATAGATTTGTTCAATTTGATCATATCTATTAGAATTCAGAATGATATGGAAAGTGACCAGCTAGAACTGAACAATCAATTTTCTGGAAGAACTGTATCTGCTCTTGCTGCCGAAGCTATGTTGGATGATAAAAGTGAGGTGTTCTATTGGAAATGGTTTAGAAGGACGAAATTATGTCCGAAGGTGAGATTGTTCTGGTGGAGACTATTCAATAATGCCATTCCTACCTTTCAATTTCTCTGTTACAGAAATATGCAAAGTTTGGATAAATTCCCGAGAGGGTGTGAGTTTGTAGAGAACAATGAACATATCATCAAAAGTTTTTGCTGGTAGGTAATGTTGCAGAGAAGTTTTTGCTGTTTTGAACAAATGGGGATTTTGTATTCTTGTTTTTTATTCTAAAGATTATTGCATAGAATGGCTGGCTAATCAAAATACTTGGATGAGGAGTTTGTTCTATAATTCTATTTATCATTTATGGGTAGATAGAAATATGTTTGTACATGAAGGTAAAAGTAAAAGCACGTTGATGATAGCTTCTGATGCTGTATGTTCTATAACTATCCAAAAGAATTCCAGTTTATCGTGTTCAGGTAATGAAGATGCTAATCAACCTTCAAGGTTGTCAAATTCTTGGCATCCTCCTCCACCTGATTGGATCAAGGTTAACATAGATGTGGCTCTACATATCTCTTACAAGGCTGGTTTTGGAGGAGTATTTAGATACCATCATGGAAGACTTTTATTGGCATTTGGTATGTCTCAAACTCATTGGGATGCAGCAGCTTTGGAACTTCAATCGATTCTAGCTATTAATATGATGGTCAAAGAATGGATGCTTGATTACAAAGGAATAATTATTGAAGGAGATAACTACAATGTTATCAAATTCATCAAGGGAGTGGTTAATAAAGATGGTATTAACTCTTTAGACCTTTCGTTTATTAAATTTTTTAATTATGTTGTTTTTAATTGTACTAGTAGGGAGAACAATAAGTTAGCCAACATTTGTGCTAACTTTGCTTGCTTTAGTTCTTTTTGCTGGTATGATGTTTATATGGATAATATCCCTCCTTCTTTCATTAAGTTGTTGGAGAAGGAGTCTGATGATTGTATAGGTTAATTGTTTGATTAATAAAGCTTTTTATGCTTTTCCTTCAAAAAAAAAGTGTAAGAGATTGAATTTTTGGAAGCTCATTGCCTTTTGACTTTTAAGCTATAAAGAACTTGGCGTCATCATAGATTTTGACTTCATGCACCAAGAATGGTTGTTAATCACCATCAATACGATATTCTTCATTATCTCAAATGTATTTCATACATTGATGAAGTATTGATGGCACTATACCATACTCGTGGAGCCATGGTCTTCCAAGAAGTGCTTTGTATGATGTGTTGGCATCAATGATATGAAATGTTGCCTCTGTATTAAGTTCCCCAAAGTTCGAAGGCAAAACTAACGATCCCAGGGTTCTTTGCCCTTGTTCATTGAATCCTTGTAGAAACATTGTGCTTCTATTCAAATACTAGACATCTAGGGCCAATCCTTTGAGCATTTTGAGGCTCATTAGATTAACAGAGGAACTTGGATCAATCAAAATTCTATTTATTTGAATATTGTTACTCTCCGCTATAACATATAATGGTCGATTATGATCTGCAGTTCCCAGGAGCATATCACTATCACAGAATGTGATTGTAGCAGTATTCTGCGTATGCAAAGCTTCTTTCAAATTTTGCTCAGCAAAGAATGCCTCATACTGGTTAAGATTTTGCAAAGCTTTAATGAGTGTTTACCGAAGGTTCTTAGACATCAGAAGGGCATCATAGACACTCAACAGTGCAGGTAGTTTGTGGAGATGAGATAATATGTTGTAATTCACATTTGCACTAGCCACCTTGGGTTTAGGAGGCTCTTATGGAATAACAGCTTCATTGAGTTGGATATTCTTCTCCTTATCCTTTGTTTTCTTTTGAGGTGGAGGAACCTGCTTTTCACTTCTCAGCTAGATTTGTGTCACCTCTGAAGATGATCTAGCTTCAGCTTGAGAATTCTTTAAGATTTTCAAATCATCAACTTCCTCGGAGTCTGAGCCGCTTCCAAGTTTTGTACATTTTTCTTTAGGCATGTTCTTTCCCTTATAATCACTTTCTTCATCGGGAAAATATAAGTCTTCATCTGAGTCGGTGAAAGGTACTGGTGTACGATGTACTTCCTTAGAAGGCATTTTCATGTCAGCTTTATAGATAGTAAGAGGTGCATTGCGTCCTCTTGCAGCCCTTCCACCTCGTTGATTTATGACTCGACAAGTCTCAATTGGAATACTCTCTTCCTTTTCTGACTCCGAGTCAAGAAATAAATCAGCCATATACTCCTCTAACTTGACAGGACGCCTTAGAGGTTGCTGATATTCATCGATGGAGTCGATGTATTTTTGTATTACAATATTCCACTTTGTTAATTTCTTCTTCTTTTCTTTCTGAGATTTTGATCTAGGCTTATTTTTTTTCCTTTTTGATCTTTGAAATATTTCAAAGGTTTCTTCTTGCTTGAAATGGGCCCTCCTGCCACTGGGTTCTTTGAATGAAAAAGTCTTGGATCAACTTCCAATTCTAATGCATTTTTTTGACGAATGCCTTTAATAGCCAGTAGGACATTCATCATTTGCTTAGTTTTCTTTGAAATAAAGGTCTCCCAACCACCTTCATCTTTCTGGGGTGCTTTCCCTTTCTAATTCTCAGTGCTTTGATAGGATGTAGAGGAGATAACATTGGTTTTCTCCCTCTTAGGATTGACAAGAACACTATTAGAAAGTGTAAGTTCACCATTCTGATAATTTCTTTTAACCCAATCTTTGAATATGAAACAGTCTTCGATTGGGTGACTTATGATCCTATGATAGGATAGTAATTTGGATCATCTATCATGCCAGCCTATTCTGGTCGGCGAGATTCTGGCAATTGAAGGCCAATTTTTAGGGCTTGCCTAAAAATCTTTCCCATACACTCCTTTTTAAAAGAATATGACTTATTAATTTTCTCCTGTAAAGTAGGAGGTCTTTGTCTTTCTTTTATTTGTTTCAGCATCTTTGATGGATTCGTTGAATCTTCTTTTTCTTTTTTTCTCTGAGGAAGACGGGAATGTGGTATTAACCTCACTTCTTTTTGGGTCAAAGATTTTGATTTGTTTCCCTTTCCCTGGTGGATTATTGTTAAAATTGAAGCCAGCACTTCCAGGTCTAGGTAACCTTTCAAATTTGGCTACACGATTAAGTAACTCCTGAAATGTATTGATTGTTGCCATCGCCAGATATTGAGCCATATAATCATCTATATTTCCCAGTAATAACTTGACAGCATGTTTCTCAGTGAGTTGTTGCTCATATTTCATGCTGAGATTTCTCTACCTGGTTATGTACTTGGTGACTAATTCCTCTCTTTTTCTTTTCTCAAGAGCTAGATCAGCGATAGTCACTTTCTTTGTTGCACTGGAAAATCTTTTAATGAACATCGTCTCTAATTCGACGAATGTTCTTACTGAGTCATTGGGTAAGTCAGCATACCATTCAAAGGTTGTACCTGTTAAACTACTAATGAATTGATGTAGTAACAGAGCATCATTGCCTCCTGTATTTCCACAGGTAGCTTTGAATTGTGTCAGATGTTGATGAGGATTTGTAGTGCCGTCAAATAAATTGAACTTTGGCACTATGTACCCCTTTGGATATTTCTCTTGGTCATATTCTGCTGGATATGGATGACCTTTTCTGACCAAGGCTTTGATAGCTTCAGAAGCAATAGCTACTTTAACCTTTTGACTGATGAGATTTTCAATTTGAGATTTACTGACCATTTCATCTTCCTTAGAAGCTATCAAAATTGGCTCCTGTAACTCTTCTGATCTCCTATCAGGAGGTACCAATGCATCAGGAGAAGTTTGAACATTCCCTTGAGAATTTACTATAGGTGGTTGACTAGTTGCAGCCATCATGCCTAGTTGTCCAAACAACTGCTTCATCATGTTACTCGTCTCATCAAGATGAGCGTTCAAATGATGGATTTCCTAATATTTCTTCTGTTGCATAGACTGCATTTCTGCTTGCAATCTTTTTACAACATGTTCAGCTTCTTCCTCCTCAACTTCTTCTAGTTATGGATCTCTATTCACAGCTGTTGCTTATTCTTGGTCATCTCGTAGTTGTTCTTCATTTTGTAAATTCAGTGTCGCACTTCTACAAGTATATCGTTGATTAGCTCGATTAGGTATATGATTAACCATCCGGACAACTTCAACATCTATGGGACCAATATCCTCTTCCACTTCTTCATCATTATCATAATAATTATCATCTTCTTCCAACTCATGATCCTCTCTAAGTTGGGACCGCCGCTTCCAATGTATAACTGGAGAGTCAAGGGATTCTTTATAGACTTGACAGCTTTTTTCTTTTGGTTTAATCACATCAACAAAAGTCTCCTTATTAGGGGATAGCTCTGGACATGAGATTTAAGTCGCTCTTTATAAATTTCTTTATCACGATCATCCCTCTAAGCTCGAGGATATGTGTGTCTTTTGGGAGCCCAAACTTGCTGACTTCTTGGAGTCACATAATGATGACCACCAGCATCAGAATGTACCTTTGAATGGGCAGATCTATGATACCATTGTTGGGGCCTTCGTTCATCATATCTTCTATTATAGACTTATAGTCTCTTACATGTAAAATATCAGAAGGCTCTCCCAATTGTTTTCTTCCGTAATATGGGTATCGACCCATATTAGGATAGAATTCTCTTGGATTTTGGTAGTATAGAGGATGTCTAAACTCCTCTCTATAAGGTTTTGTTGAGAATTTATTATTCTGAGAATGAATCACATTTGAGGAAATAACTTCAGTAATAGATTTCCTCAGTCTTCATTGTAGATTTCTATCTTTGACAGCCTTCAGTATTTTGTATATCTTGGAAGAGGCAGATTGTTCCTTCTTGGGCAGTTGTGGCTGTTGACGTGAATTCTCCCAGAAAGACTTCTTCAAGTGACCCTTATCATCATTCCTTTTTACCCATTTTAACGAATCAAAGCCGTTATTAACTGGTACATCTGCCTCTAACTGCGGCGATGATTCTTGAAGGGTCTCAGGCACCCAGCTATTAGCTCGTAGGCGAGCATTGGCCTTCCTTCTAGCTTTCCTGGAAAGTTTAGCACTTGCTTTAAAAATTTTAGCATTGTATTCTTCAGGCACTTCATCCTGGATTATGTTCTGACTGGCTATATTCATGCCAACATATTGCATCTTGGGCTTAAGAATCTTCTTTTGAATCGCTGGAGCAACAATAGGTGCCATAGTGAGTTTTGAAAATATAGAGGCCCTCTTGGGAGCCTTCTCATCAACAGCTTCAGTACTAGACTTCTTAGCGACACCTTTGATAGTAGGTGCTCTAACAGTATTCTCAGGAATGAACTATTTGAACTGCATGACTTCAGAAATAGTTCCAAATTGAATGGTTACTATAGCATAGCCTGTGTTCACAACAGCTTGAGGGAATTGCACTCTGGCTCCCTCACCCAGTTTCATAATTATAAATGACTTTGCAGGAGTCATGTTATTAACCTGTCAACAGAACTTACAGGGATTAGAGTCAACCTGAATTCTGCTGAAAAAGAAAACACAGAACTGCGTTGAAAGAACATCTATATTTATTTTTAGATGTTTCATTATTTAAGACTAAATATGAATTATATTTTCATCCAAAGATGGAGAGAAAAGCAATCCCCAGCAGAGTCGCCAGAAATCTGTTGGCTCAAGAAAAATGTCACGAATGCATTGAAATTTCGTTAGGGATGTTAAGCCCTATGGAACTGGCACAAGCTAACCCAGAGGGGGGGGGGGTGAATTGGTATTTTAAAATTTTTCATTTCACAAAGAACTAAAATCACATAAACCAAAATCACACCACAAGAAAAATAAGTGCGGAAATTAAAGTGCGGAAGCAAGAAACAAGAACACAGAGATTTTAGTGGTTCGGTCAACTTGACCTACGTCCACTCCCCAGAGGCGCCCTCCAAGAATTGCACTACAATCGTGACTCTCCTTTAGCCACCACAGCTAGGAGGAGAAGCCTTTACAAGGAACCTCTTTTTTCCACCCCGGCAAGGCAGAGAACCTATCTCCTTTTGCTTCCTCATGAAGCTGGCAGAGAACAACAATCAGATGCTGAATCCTTACCTCTACCGACCCTTCCACGGACGAGAAACTCTAGATGAAGAAGAAGCAGAGCAATCCTTGAAGCAACCCTTGTGAATCCCCTCACAAGCTCCCCCTCATAATATCCTCTCTCTCTCTCTCTCTCTCTCTCTCTCTCTCTCTCTCTCTCTCTCTCGTTTCTCTCCTCTCTTTCTCTCTCAAGGTCTTCTCAGGTCAAGGCAGCAGCAAAGATTGTTCAAAAATTGAACAAGAGCTCTTAAATAGAAGAGCTTCAAAGGAGCTCATTAATTGCAAGTTGCCGACAATATGGACATCGTCCAGGCCGATCAGTTCAAATCTCAGAAGATCAGCCAGAGCATCCCCTGAATGTAAAATGGACGCTTTAAAATTGTTGATCGTCCCAGTCGATCAGTTCAAATCAGAGGAAAATCATCCAGATCGTCGCCCTGAATTCAAGCTGTTCGATCCAGATCGTCCAGAAAGTAACTAAGGTTTTTGAATAGATCGTCTTGGTTGATACTGCGATCGTCTAGGATGATATGATCGTATCAATCATCCTAAATTCTTCCTTGATTTTTGTCTGATAATTAAGGCATAATTGTGAATATCGTCCAGGCCGATCCAAGATCGTCCTGACCGATTACCAAAAATCACATAATACCTTAATTGTTTATGGCGGTAACTTCTTTCTATTTTGAGCTTATCGTCCTGGCCGATACATGTATCATCGAGGATGATCTATAAATGATGGCTGCCTTAATTAAGAATCCCAAATAGAATCTCTATTTTAAACTAGATCGTCCAGGCCGATAAAAATATCATCCTGGATGATGTGAGTAAAAACAAAAATTACAAGTCTCTCAAGTGTGTATGTGTGTGTAGGGATACTTAGCATCAGTCTCTTTGAACATTACAAATAGACTCAAGAAGAGGAAAAAGCAAATTACAGACTGACTCAACCCTAACCTACACAATCTTGAACTGGCTTCATTTGTTCGTTCGATCTTTGATTCCTGAAAAGTTAGAAGTAATAGGCAGTCCAAGAGAATCAATAGTGTTTGTCAATCATCAAAACATAAGTCATGAAAATAGATTTGCAACAATCTCCCCCTTTTTTATGATGGCAAACACAAGTAGGAAAATCTTAGTAAAAAATATCAATAATCTCCACCTTTTTTATGATGGCAAACACAAGTAGGAAAATCTTAGTAAAAAATAGCAGTTCTTTAAAATTTCAAAGTTACAAGTACATCAACTTTTTCCTACCACATCCTACTCCCCCTTTTGTCATCATAAAAAGAAGATCCTAGACACACATAAAGAAAAAGGAAACAACATAACAGAAACTAAAATAAACTACAAGACAAACTACAAAAAATAGAAAACATAAAACAGAAAATAGAAAAAAATGACTAGAAAAGTGAGGGATCATGATTATCAGATGGAGGTGGTGAAGGTGTCTGCTGAAAGTAGCTGGCAAGCATAGTAAACTGAGCATTGAACCAGGCTATGTCCTGGTCATACTGCTGCTGGTGAGTAATGTAGCTATCAAAACGGGTTAAATCCTCTGTGTGGTGCTGCTCGTAGCGGGCAATGTCCTCAGAATGTTGCTGCTCCTGTGTAGTAATGTAAGCATCAAAGCGGGTCTCCCATCGATCAAACCTTTCTATGAACTGATTAAATTGAGAGTGCTGGAGAAGAGGAGTAGGATCAGGAATAGGAACGGGAGCGGGAGCCTCCTCCTCCTCAGCCCCCCGAGGTTCCTCATCCCTAGGGTGGAGACGAGTACTGTGAAGGGTACTGAAGGAACTGTTTGAGTAGAACATATTTGGGAGGTTGGGTGGAACAGGATATTGAATTTGATATTTGGTTTCAAGGACATAGGCTATGAGGTGTCCTAAAGCCATATTGGGTTTCCTCTTATGACTTGGATCGCGGATTGTGGTTAAGTGATCAATGTACCAAAAAATTAAGTCTGCAGTATTGAATTCTCTATATGCCATGATGTAAAAAGTAGTCAGAGAAAGTAGAGGAGTGATGTGGATTTGGTCCTCGGCTTTTGGAATTATGGAGTTGCGAAGGACATGTTGGATTTCCTAGCATCTTTGACTAAAGAGCTAATCTCTCCAACATGAAAAGGTGCATTGGTCTGGCGAAGGAAATGATTTGCCGTAGACCAATCAAAGTCAGGATCTGAAATGATTATGTGCAGCTTATCCCAAGTGATGGATAGCTGTAAAAGTTCAACACAGTCCTGATATGTGATTTCGACCGGGCGTCGATTCACATAGAAGGTTAGGGCTGTGAAGGTTGGATTTATGAAAAGATTTGTGAAGAATTCACAAAGGAGCTCAGTATTAAAGGGGAAAGAAAGAGACAAAATGAAACAAAGGGAAGTGTGAGCGAAAAGATCCATTTTTGGATACGAAATGTGGGCAGGATTGATGATTCTGGAGACAGTTATCCCGCATTCTTTATATCGATGGTAAGCAGCTTCATCTTCTGCCTCCCTGAAACGAGGGTCAATCCTAGCCCTCGAGGGACTCCCAGAAGTTTGTCGAACTCGTTTCCCACTAGCCATAGTAAGGAGTTAGCAAGGAAACACAAGAGGAGAAGAGGTGTGAGGTGAAAAACATGGCTAGAATGGCCTGAATTTAAAGAAACGGCCATATCGTCCAGGCCGATCGCAGAATCATCCAGGATGATATGGCACAATAATTGCATGCAAGCTGATTGGTCAAAAAGACGGTCCGATTGTCCAGGCCGATCAGATATAGGCCAGGACGATTAGACACAGGCGATCGTCCTGAGGAGTCAAGCCGGATGACCGTTAAAAAGCAAATCGTCCGTGCCGATTAGATGTATCGTCCAGGACGATGCATAATAATTGATCATACCAGTCGAAGTTAAAACATTTTAAATCTGTGCCACGTGTATCGTCTAGGACGAACAGTGGATCGTCCAGGACGATTGTCCAATAATGGATCGTCCGGGGCCAATTTTAAGGATTTAAACGTGCTGACACCTGGATCGTCCAGGATGATATAGTGTATCAGCCAGGACGATGACCATAAAATGAATTGTCCATGATGAAATATGTTATCGGCCAGGACTATCATCAAGATTGCCACAGAGTTCGATCAGATCATCCAGGATGATAAATTATCGTCCAGGACGAAGAGTTAGAGCAAGCACAGAAAAGATCAGCAGATAGAATTTTGAAGAGAATTTGTCCTATCATCCAGGATGATATGAGAATTGGCCAGGATGATGTGACAAGAAATTTGATTTCAAGGAAAAGATATTGATGATCAAAACCCTCAAAAATAAATGACTCATAATTCAAAGCTAGAAACAACAATAAAAATAAAACTAAAAACCAAAAAAATGAAGGAAATAATTTTTTTTTTAACATGGAATCCATACTTCAAATTTCTCAAATAATTAAATTTTAGAGATTTTAAAGATCAAAAAGTTTAACAAATCAAAAATTTGAAAAAGGTAGAATATCCGATCTTATTAATCCCTAGCTCGGACCTCTTTCAGGGCAATAATCGTCCTTTTAAAAATAAAAGATCTAACTCAGAAAAACTTTACTGGGTAAAAATAAGATTCAATCAAAACTTGGTTACAAAGAAAATATTTTATAAATAATATACCAAAGAATTTTTCTCAATCATGAAATTTGAAATCAAGCCTTTGAAAGCATTAAATAACCAATGAGTTCTCTAAGTTTTAAGAGTTCAGAAAAGAGATAATAGCTTGTTATCTTTGATTTGGCTCTTTGAGCATCTTGATTTTTGATACACATTTGTGTATATAGTTTTCTTTTCAATTTCGCGTCATTGGCCTCTTTCCTTTTTAATTCTTGCAAGCTAAAAGCTCCTTAACAAAAACCCTTAAAAAGAACCATAGTTGTGAGTGTATCCTCCAAATATTAGAGAATATGAGCTCTCTCTCTAACATAGGGAAGAACAACCCACAAAACAAAATCATAATCATGTGATAAATGCAATGACAAGATTTCATTTAACTTGAAAGATATATAAAGACTTTGGATATTATACAACAACAACAACAACAACATCAAGCCTTTATCCCACTACGTGGGGTCGGCTACATGAATCCTTTTTCTCCATTGTGTTCTATTAAAAGTCAAATTCTCATTTAAACCTAATAAAGAAAGGTCATTCCTAATATTTTCTAACCAAGTCTTTTTAGGTCTACCCCTACCTTTCTTAACATAAGTACATGCAAATAGCAATACTTGAATTAAAACCCAATCAATCATAAAATTAATTTGATAAATTCAGTGATGATATAGAATAACATAAAATGAGAGAGTAATGGTAATTTAACTTTTAAAAATTGGATTTCTAATGTATAAAATTTAAATAAAATCAAGAGCACTAATCAAGTCAATATCAAATTATGGCGATAAAATAAGATCAAGAAACAAAAGTATCAAAATGAGATAAATCCTGCCCCATGTCAGTACATGCAAAAATCTTCCCACTCTTTGTAAGCTTTCAATCTCCCATCTCCATAAACTCTGAACCAGCTCCCACCACCCCTCACAAGCCCCGCACTCCATATCGCTTGTCTTCAAACTCTACGCACCATTCCTACCATCTAATCACATCCTAAACTACTAATAATCGAGCCCTCTCGCTCTCCTAATCCTCGCAAATAATCACCTCAACCCTCAACATATCTCAAACTCCAAACAAAACTACCCTATTAGCAATTTTCTTCTACATAGTTCTAAGCACCTATAAAAGTCCCATCCTTTCTAAGCCAATCCAAGCCAAAAGCACATCCTTTAGCTTCCTTTCATCAAGACTACACCAAATAAAAATAGTCATCTATCTTCGATAATTCCATCACCTACCACTCCATCAATTTAGTATCAACGTATCAAAGCAAACACGGGAAATAACAAGGACACAAGGTATAGCAACATTTCATCAAGAAGTTGGCTTTAGCAATTGAGAAGGTTGGTAAGAAAATTATTTGTTAGTGGTTATTCTTATTGCTTGATAAAGGAGCATACACCACCAAAATTTATTCCTGAGCTTTCATTCATTGTGCAAGTTAGCTGATACCCATTAAGAAATTCAAGTATGCCCTTCATCAATCATTTAACAGCATGAGAGATACATTCAATTTGATGAGGAAGTAGAATACTACAACAACAACAACTAGCCTTTATCCTACTATGTGGGGTCGGCCACATGATGACGAGAGAGTACAATAATCAAATGAATTTTTTTGCTTAACAAAATGAAATTCCAAGTACAACTTTTTTGATAGTGTTCTGATTCCATTGAAGGAATTCCTTCATCATAACTAATAAAAGGAATGCTTGACACTCTCTCCATTGCCAGTAACCTTGCCTTAAATATAACTTATCAAATATCAAACAAACCTCCTGCAATTGCAATTCAAGGTCAATATGCTTCTATTACTTCCCCAATAATAGTAAGTACTTGCAAAAAATTTAATTCACTCCCTTGCAGGAGCCACATGTGCAGGTTGATCCTCTTCAACCTTTTATGCAACTTAAAAAAATCATAGCCATTTTAAGATGGAGGGGTTAGTTGAATGCAAGTGAAGAGACCAATTTCAAACAAGATAATAAACTTTGAGGAACTTTTCTACAGTTCAAAGAAAAAGTCAAAGTTAAATGGATGATCTTGTCATGACAAATGTATCAAATCATGCATGCATAATTTAAATAAATTTCTAGAATTTCTATTTCAATTTAGTTATGTATTTTCACTGAAATTACAAGTTGAGATGTATTCGACATGCAAAAGTGGCCATGCAACCATCAACTTCATTCTAAACCATGCAAATTTCATCAAATGCAAACTAAGCTAAAAAAACAACCCATGCATGGATTCAAATCTTTTGGCTGGCCAACAAAGAAACTCAAGGATCAAGGCTCTCAACATTCTTATTACTCTCCCAAGGTTCATGCAAAAGGAAATTGAAGTGGCCTTTTAAATTTCCAAAAGGCCTGTATGGAGAGTGGTTCGTCCCCCTTGATTCCTTCAAACCATCCCCATTAGTTTATTGTCTCTCTATCTTCTATACAATTTTTATTTTCTTTTCGATATAATGTCTATATATGAATGATGTAAAATGAAGTGTAGGAATTTGCGGAGGAATGAAATGTTCATAAGTTATCTTCTTGTTGGAGGAAGTTTAGCAATCCAATCCTTAGAGTTTAGTTTGTGACAACTCAATCTCACTCCTTTAGTGAGGATTGATTTACCTCTTGTTCTATACGTTTACTTTATTGATTCATCAACTTTTACATCTCCTCTCATGTTTTGGGATCTCCTTTTACACATTCACCATCCCATGCAATAGTCATCCCACTCTTTGCAATCCAAAAGGCCATGCTACATGGAGAGTAGGAATTTCTTCCGGGTAATTCACGATCAATAGCCAGGAAAAGATCACATTCCGTTATGACATTAATAGGATTTCCAAAATTAAGGAGTGATTGGGATTCGATTATTCAGGAAAGAAATAAAGGCAAAGGGGAACGGGGTTGAGTAGAGAGCCTAGAGTTTAAACAAAATCTGAATAATTCTTCAGTTTGGAGGGAAAGGAACTTAATTTAGAAACATTCAAATAATCTCCCACTGCAAGGTGGCCCTGATTGGAGCAGCATCAAGGCGGGTACTTTAAATGGATTGATTGAATGAGGGTTCTAGGTGGCAAATTGGAGAGAGAAAAAACACTATGGGAGAGGCCGGCCAACAATGAGAAGAAATTTGAGGTATTTTGCAATTATATTAATAGTCGGGCCCGGAAAGAGGTTAATTCCCGGGCTATGCCATTAAACTTGAAATTGATTTCAGATTAATGGTATTATGAAGGTTCCTATAACGTACATTATTAATAGGGAAAGTTTGCCATTTATACACTCTAACTCTCCTCACCAATCAGAGCAGACACTACATCTTCAAAATTTGATTTGAATCTAAGTTAGTACTGTCCAAATACATGAGGGCGCAAATTAGGAAGGATACACCCATGAAGATGATATTTTGGA
>NW_021319908.1:3721622-3750871 GCF_001605985.2 Dendrobium catenatum
ATGATTTTGAAATTTGAAATTCAAAATCATTGGGTGGTGGATTGATGGCCGGAGGCTTGTGGGGCTTGGGGAGGCCGGCGGCAAGGGTGACGGGGGCGGCTAGGTGGCGGGTTGTGGCTAGGTAGGTGGGTGGGATTTAGGCGGTGGGGCTAGAAGATGAATTGGGTGGAGGGAATTTGATGCAAGAAGAAAATAAAATAACAAGAAAGATAAGAGAACCGCGAATCTTGGAATCCACCAAGATTGACGGGTATTGCTTTTGCCCCACTTGGGCCTCTCCTCTCACGAACTCACTAAGAGATCATTCCAAGAGAGAAAACTTAGAACTCACAAAGAGATCCATAAGCAAAAGCTGAAAATTTCATATTAATCATCATCCCAAAATACAAAACAACTAGCCTATAAATAGGCCTCATGAAAAGAAAAGAAATAAAAGACTAAAATGCCCTTCGGGCTACAATACTACATGACCACCTGTAAGGGTATAAAGGGAAAAACAATAATATGAAATAAACTAGTACATATAAATAAATAACTCAAGATCGTAGCCGTTGATCTTCGATGTCCTCATCATATCATCTTTAAAAAACACAAACTAAGTCACATTACTTTCAATATTCTTGTAAGCATTTACATAAATAACATCATATATGTGCCATGAAATAAAACTGTAGCTCAGAAGACTTTCGACTAGTATATATTACAACAAAAACGTACCTTTTTGAAGGAGCAGCCGTTTGATTTGATGACACGGATTCTTGAATACTAGTTCTTGCATGCCCACCACGAGATCTAAGGCACAATAGAATGCAATCAATGCTATAATAGAACTGTTATTCTTCATTTTTTTTGCAAATAAAATAGTCATAAAGCAGTTCATGAGGATCAACCAGAAAAAGTTTCAAAAGAAGAAATTAAATTTATGAAAATTTGAAACAAAACTCCAAAAAGATAGCATAAAATAACTAATTACTTTCACATTGTAAGCGAGACATGCGGTAATGAAATCTTATAAAGTAGGATCACAAATACCATTAAAATTGCAATCAATGAGCATCTCCAACTCAAGAGAGGTTACATATTATGTTGCACAATTTAAACAGGTTTTACCTCCGAGTCAAATTTCTTGTTTCAAAATACAGGGCAAAATACCCAAGACCTTAACAAAATCATGATTGATATCAGGGCTCATTTGGTTCCATAATATAAAATAATTAAAAAAAAAAACTTATTTTCAGTCTTTTTGTGTGAAAATAAAATCATCACATTTGAGAACCTTTGAAGACGCTTCTAGAGTTAAAAACACTATAGATTTCAAACCAAATCCATTCAAATGACAGAATCCATTAAATTCATCATTTTTCAAAACATTTTTCTTGCTTCAACTAAACAAACTGGGCCAACTATTTCAGAGATATTCAATATTTGAACAAGTGTCCACTGCAGATGAAGATAAAAATATAAACCAATTCATAGAGATACATTGTCATATAATATGGTGTTGAATTTATTCAGGGAGACATCCCCAAACTTGATAAGAAGGAAATTACAAATTTTCTAAATAGCTTTCAAGTAGAAGCCTCAATAAGACTACATAATCTTTATTACTTACAAAAATATGTTTCTCTCCATTCTCGTATGGCCGCAAAACCATACTTCCTCAATAAACAACAAGATACATAATATAACTGACTAGTCTGAAATATATTGTTTTTCTACTGCACAAATTTCTTTTTAAAAATATAAAAAATACGGTTGTTATTATTTGATGTGTCCGCCTGCTTGGGGTTTATTAAATTCACATATATGATTTCTAAGAAGAAACGTTTAAGATGTCTACTACTCGAGATTGGCTTCACAAAGCCTCCATCCAATCTTGTTCAACATAACATGTTACTTCTATTTTGCACAAAATTTTAGATAACTTCTGGCCATAATTCTTTTGTCAACCCATTTTCAATCCAAATCTATTCATATAAATATTCCCACAACGTTAGTACGTCTCAAATTCACCATTGTATGTTAAACCACATAAGACAAGTCGATCTCCAAAACCTTATATTTAGTAGGATCATTTCCCACTCAATATTTATATTTATTTTCTCACAAATTCATCTACTTATCTCAGAGAGAGAACGTCTGGGTTTCTAGAGAGAGAAAGACCGTCATCTTGTTCGATTTCGACTTCCCGCGGATTTTCCGCGGTCGGTGGAGCAGTCGCCGGATGATCATCGGCATTTCTTTGTCGATATCATGGATGCTCCGCGACACTCTGTATCTCTACGAACCTATGGTAGAAGTATGAGCGACATTGTTATCAGAGAAGGGGCGAGACCTCCGAGCCATCAAACTCTGATTGAAGGCAAGGGGAAGAAGACGATGGTGGATTGTGCAGAGGTTAAGAGAAATACGAATCTTAAGAAAGATGCAGGTATGGCTATTCTTGATTCCTCGTCGTCGGATGATTGTATTTTGAAGGTTAATAGATTTTCTAGGGTTCTTGAGGCAAATAATTGCCGACATACTACAAATGCTTTGAACTCTGTGGAAGTTCAGAAAATTGATGAGAACGTTGATTCTGGAAAGGCTTCTGGGAAGGATACTGCAAATGTTGAAATCTTGATGACCAATTTGATTGGTAATGGTAGATAGCATGGTATTGGGGAGGTTGCTGAGGCGTGGGTGAAGCCGAAGAACATCAAGATTACTTTCAACAGGGATCAAGTGGAGTTATCTGAAGACGGGATTGCAGTCAGACTCAATCCTGACATGGAAGCAAAGAATGCACAAGTATTGAAGAATTCGCTAGTTATTAAAGTTTTGGGAAATAATGTGCCTTTCTCAAATTGCAGCATAGAATTGAGGAGGCAATCGAGTAAGTATGGCGGATTTCATATGACGTCAATTGGTATGAATTGGATCCTCTGTTCTTTCCAATCGGATGAGGCTGTAGAAGATATCCTCAATGGTGGGTCGTGGTACGTTAGTGGTTCCATAGTCGGCATGGATAGATGGTCACCTGCTTTTGATCCCAATTCTTTCAAGGGAATTTCCGCTCCTGTCTGGATCAGATTCCCGTGCTTGCCATTATACTGTTGGGATGAGGAGAATATAGTGAGAATTGCATCTCGTTTTGGCTCACCGATGTTTATAGATGGTAATACGTTTAGATGGGGGAAACGAGAATTTGCCCGTGTTTGTGTTAAGATCGATTTGGAGAAGAAACTACTGAATGGAGTTTGGGTAGATGGATCAGCTGGGAGATTCTTCCAACGGGTGGAATATGAGAAAATTGATTTGCTTTGTTATCAGTGTGGTCGAGTGGGGCATGATAAGAAGGAATGTCCTGATGATGTAATTCAGGGTATTAAAGATCAAACGACGAGAGAGCCAGATGCTGATACAGGTGAAGGAAAGAAGATTGATCCTGAAGTCAAGCCTTCTGTGATTAATTCCGAGTACGGCCCTTGGATACATGTTCATTTTAAGAACAGACGTTTTACTAAGGGAGGAACTGTTGATAAAAAAAGTGAATGGTTATAATGGGGTCAAGTTGGAGAGCAAGGGAAACATTAACCAGAAGGCTATTGTGCATAAGCAAATTCGAAAAGAAAAGGAGACTGTGGTTGCTGTGGATAGCTGGCCAGGCAGAGTTGAAGAAAACAGGCCAGGTATAGAGAAAGCTGTTGAAGACAAGATACCAGAAATCGCATTAAACAATAGATATGCGGTTTTTCTTGAGGATAGTGAAGAAGATCCTGTAGGAAAACTTGAGGAGATTGATCAATTGAAGGATACGGGTGTGGAATTGGTTGACTCAGGTGTCATGAATAATGACACGATTCACAGTGGGGCTATTAAAGTTAAGGTAGCCAAAGAACTGAAATCGTTAGGGCCATTAGAACCAGATTATAAAAAGAAGAAGAGGGATGGAAGGTTGACTTCCATGAAGGAGGATAGATCCCCTGCATTGGTCTAATGTCATCTTTCTTATTTTGGAATTGCAGGGGGGCCAAGAAAAAGGAGGCCTCCTTGTATTTGAAAGAGATTGTTAGAGATCAGGACGTTTTCTTTATTGGGTAATGGAGACCAAGATGACCAGCATTGATAGAAGAGATGTTGATTGCCACATTGGGAATGATTGGGAGTATTTTCATTACCCTGCTGTGGGTCTTTCAGGAGGTATTTTGGTGCTTTGGAATAGGAAGGTAGTGTCTTTTGTGGTGAAGGAGTCTTCTTCCCAAGTGATTGTTGGGGATCTTACTATCCCTAACTTGGGGCTGTGGAAGGTTGCCATTGTCTATGGTAGTAGATGCTGCAAGGAGAGGGAAAGTCTCTGGAGCCAGCTTGAAGAGTGTATGGAGAATTCTATTCCTTCCATCATTGGTGGGGATTTCAACTGTATTTTGAACAAGGAGGAGAAGAGAGGGGGTAAGAGGTTCCTTTTTTCAAGAGGACCTAGAGATATGAAATGCTTTATGACAAATTCAGATTTCTTTGATGTGAGAAATATTGGACCAAGGTTTACTTGGTGCAACAACAAAGAATGTGCCTCTCGGATTTGGGAAGGGCTAGATAGGTGCTTGTTGAATTTGGTTGCTCTTCAGAAAACCCCTTTAGCTATTGTTAGACACCTAGCTAGAGTGGCTTCGGATCATAGTCCAATTGTCCTCAAAGTGGATAATAGGGTGCGGTTCAATTCGAATACCATCAAATTTGAGGATACATGGAGATCTTACCCAACGGCTAGGAGTATTGTGTATCATTCTTAGAAGAAAACTGACTTTGGTGATGATTGTATGATCTTGCAAAGGAAGCTTAGTAGAACTCTAAAAGCACTATTTTTTTGGAGTAGAAATGCAAAGACTTGAATGTGTTGAAGGAAAATCTGAAAAAGGAAATTCTGGAACTTCAAAACAAAGAGGCCTTGGGAGAAGATTGGTCAGTTAATGATCTTTTTCTGCTTAGAAGCAAAGTTCATGATCTTAATGTGACATTGAAGAGATTGTCCACTTGGTGGAATCAAATGGCAAAAGCAAGGTGGCATGAGGAAGGAGACACAAACTCAAAACTCTTTCATAATTTTGCTACGACAAGAAGGAACGGCAACAGGATAAATCAAATAAAAGATGTACACAATAATCTGCAGGAAGAAGATGATCAAATTGAGAAGGTATTTATCCATTACTTTGAAGCAAAATGGAAAAACAGAGATTGCGAATTGTCTGGATGGCCTTTGATTTCAGAAAAACAGAAATTGAACCCAGGTGAGGTGGCTGTGTTGAATGTTGAGTTCTCTGTGGATGAACTGCAGCTGTCGGTATTTCAACAGGGGAATAATAAATCTCCAAGTATGAATGGAGTTACCTCCTCTTTTTACAAGTGCTATTGGAATATTGTGTGAGAAGCTTTATGGAATGCTATTAATTGCTTTCTAAAATCTGGCCATATGAGTATGGATTGGAAAGATACTCTTATAGTATTGATTGCTAAGGTGAAAAACCCATTGTTTCCATCTAACTATAGGCCTATTAGTCTTTGCCAGACTAATTATAATATAACGGCTACAATGTTAGTTACCAGATTGAAGAATTGCATTTCCAAGAAGATTATTGAAGAACAAATGGCCTTTATTCCGGGAAGATCAATTTCAGAGCATTGTCTCTTGGCTCAAGAGATCTTTCATAAGTTCAAAATTTCTAAAAATAAAAAGGGCTTGATGACTATTAAATTGGACAAGGAGCAAGTGTATGATAGTATGGGGTGGCCAACTCTTGGGCAAATTCTTAATTGGTATGATTTTCCTTGTTTGTTTTCTAACCTTCTTATGGAGTGTGTTGTAGATGTGAGGTTTTCTACATTATTAATGGGAAGAATTCCAAATGGATCAATGCTCAAAGTGGATTCCGTCAAGGGAATCCACTGTCTCCATACCTCTTCATCATGTGCTCACAACTGTTGTCTAATTCCCTAGAGCAGAGGGGACAGACCCTTGGTATTCAAATCTCTCCTAGAGGTCCAAAGATCACACATCTCCTTTATGCAGATGATGTGCTAATATTTTCACATGTCTCTGGTGCCTTAGCTAAAGCTTTGAAGATTATTGTTGAGGACTTTTGTAAATGGACTGGCCAAAGGATTAACGTGTGTAAGTCACAGATTATTTTCGGGAAAATTGTCAGAATCTCCTTGAAGAAGAAGATTGCTAGAATGCTTGGATTCAAAGTGGTTAAGGAAATGAGTTATCTGGGAATTAAGATGTCTTTTAACAGATTAAGGATGGCTGATTTTCAAGAGCTATTGAGAAATGTCATGGATAGACTCAATGCTTGGGGGAAGAAGTCTTTGTCAATGGGAGGTAAGATTACTCTCATTACAAGCTCTTTGTTGACTATGCCAAACTTTTTAATCACACATTCTTTGATTCCTATGTGGGCTCCTAAAATTCGGCCTCGGCCTCCACTCGCTTTTCTTATTCGGCGAGGGAGTTTTAACGAACTAAGTTCCGAGATAAATTTTGGAAGGCAGATGGGTTTGTAGATAAGACACTACGAGGTCAACATCCTAGAAGAATGTTGTATGAGTTGGAAAAACTTTGTATAAATTTTCTTCGGCATAAATCTGATGGGAAACGTAATATGCACTATGTTGCTTGGGGGGAAATCTGCAAACCGAGAAGTATGGGAGGATTGGGTTTACAGTCGCCTATAATGAAGATTGGCTCGTTAAGATCCAAGCTAACATGGAATTTTATGCAGAAGCCGGAGACTTTGTTTCATAGAACAATCAAAGTCAAGTATGGGAATGATGTTATGAACGACACACACAAGAGAGTCACTTCTAATGCGTGGCAAATTCTGTTAGACGGTGGAAGGCATTTGAAAAGCATTATCAGGTGGAAAGTAGGCATTGGTGACAAGATTAATGTTTTGAATGATGGTCACTGGAATCTTACTTTGCTTCAGAAGTCCTTTCATCCAGATCTCATCATATTGATTAGTCAAATCCAGATTGAGCATAATATGGAGAACTGGGTGGAATTGCTGAATATGTGTTCGGGTAAGACAGTTTCGGCTTTATCTTATGAGCAAATGCTGTTACACAGATTTAATATGGAAGATGATGGTTTTTGTAATTGGTTTAATAAGCTCAAGCTTAACAAAAAGGTGGAGATTTTCTGTTGGAGACTTGGCAAGTCTGCAATTCCTACAAACCTTTTTCTTAGGCACCGCAGGATTGCTGTGAACGAATTGTGTGCTAGAGGATGCCATTCAGTTGAGAATTATGAACATATTATGGTTCAGTGTAAATATGTGGTTGAAGTCATTGGGAAGATGCTTGATTGGGGTATCCATATACCGGTTTTCCAATCTCTGGACTGTTGTTTGCAGGAGCTACGGAAGTTGACAGCACAGAATGTTGGTATTGTGAGAATTTACTGCACGATTGTTTACCTATCCTGGAAAAACAGGAATGAAGTTAAGCATGGCAAAGCTGCTTTGCCTTGTTCTGTGGTAGCTGCGAATGCTTTATCTCTAGCTATCACCAAATCTAGTCCATATCTTTCTAACTGGGGTACTAATCTCCTTAGGGAGTCTCAAGCAACTTGGTGCCCTCCACCGAAAGATTGGATGAAGGTTAATGTAGATGCTTCATTGCTTACTTCTAATACTGCTGGAATTGGTGGCATCTTCAGAGATCACAAAAGGTAGATTCATCATAGCGTTTGGGAAGAATAAAGTCCATTGGGATATTGCTCAGCTTGAGTTGGAGGCTGGTGAGGGAGTATATACGGAGCTATATGCTTGAATGCAAAGGGGGTGATTATTGAGAGTGACAACATCAATATTATTACATTCATTCAAGATTCTTTAAAAAAGAATAATTGGCTTGTGGATAGGTGGCCGGCAAAGGAGCTATTTTTCTTAAATGATTTCAATAAAGTTGTTTTTCAACATGCCTATAGAAGTTGTAATAAAGTAGCTAATATGTGTGCTACTTTGGCATTAGAAAGTAGTTTCTTTTTTTATAGCTCTTCTTTTAATAACATTCCTTCCTTGTTGTTGAATTTAATCAAGGAGGAATGTAATCCGTTTTACAATTGTACTTGGTTACTTTGTTACTTAATGCAATTTTGATGCATTTCTTTAAAAAAAATAATAAACAACAAGATACATAATATAACTGACTAGTCTGAAATATATTGTTTTTCTATTGCACAAATTTCTTTTAAAAATATAAAAATACCGTTGTTATTATTTGATGCATCTGCCGGCTTGGGGTTTATTAAATTCACATATATGATTTCTAAGAAGAAACATTTAAGGTGTCTACTACTCGAGATTGGCTTCACAAAGCATCCATCCAATCTTGTTCAACATAACATGTTACTTCTATTTTGCACAAAATTTTAGATAACTTCTGGCCATAATTTCTTTTGTCACCCCATTTTCAATCCAAATCTATTCATATAAATCTTCCCACAACGTTTGTACGTCTCAAATTCTCCATGGTATGTTAAACCACATAAGACAAGTCGATCTCCAAAACCTTATATTTAGTAGGATCATTTCCCACTCAATATTTATATTTATTTTCTCACAAATTCATCTACATATCTCATTTATATCAAACTAAAATTGACTATTTTCAATGACTTCTTTGTTACAATACTTTTGAATTCACATAGCATTGACTGCCTGATTACATTTTTATAAAAAAATTGCTTTCAAGCCTCAAATATAGTGTATTATCACCTAGTAGCATTGGTACTTGTCCACTTCAACCACTCAACTTTAACTTAGGAAGTGATGTGAATTTTTATGTATATAAAATCCATATTACCTAAATTTATCACCACTAAGTATCAATTAATCACCCAACAATATTGACAAACAATTATCATCATTATTCTAACTCTTCACTTATTTCAAGAAAAAATCTCCACTCATAGAAGTTATTAATCTAAAAATAGAATATACCAAGCTACCCAAATAAAGATTCTCCTATATTTCCCACAATATTATACATCTACTTTCTTCTTCAAGACTGAAATAAAATATTCTTCAAAAATCATTTGGCACCAACTTGATGCAAGGGACATTTGGGATATAAAGAAAATAATTTTTGTAGCTAAATTGCCAAAACCTTTGTTCTACCTAGGTCATTTCCTAACTAATTCCCTATAGTATCAATCAAAAGCAAAGATGACAAATTTACTAGTTAGTTTAGCCTACAGCCTTTTATCTACTTCAGTTAAATCCAAGGCAAAGAACTTAGATAAGGCTAACATAGTCAGAGCATGAATGATAACAAAAACATCAAATAGACCCTAAGTAAGACCAATTCAATCTTGTTTCAACTCAAATGGTTCAGAATACTCAATTACAATATAAAACCTGCATCAGAAAATTATGTATCAAGGATAAGTGCATAAATAGAGTCAGCATTGGCCCTTGAGGCTCTCAGGAAAATTTGAAA
Organism: Dendrobium catenatum; assembly: GCF_001605985.2. Taxonomy (NCBI): domain Eukaryota; kingdom Viridiplantae; phylum Streptophyta; class Magnoliopsida; order Asparagales; family Orchidaceae; genus Dendrobium; species Dendrobium catenatum. The sequence goes on from NW_021319908.1 coordinate 3,731,103, forward strand.
GTTCATCTTCAGAATATCATATTTGCAAATAAAATTTGAGGGACTCAATTGCAAAAAAAAAAAAAAAATCAATTGACATTCAAATAAAGAGAGGGAGACCAAGGAAAGAGGAGAGATAAATCCGAGTGGAAGGAATCAAGATTTCTTCACCTAATTCTACTTGGCTAACCACCATTTTAGGAGATTCAATGAAATATTCCTTAAGCTAATATTATCTTTATTTATGTATTTTAATCATTAATGATGTGTCTTATTCATCGGCTTAAATTAGTTTGAAAAGGTTCTCCTTAACTTGAATGGATGTAGAAAGTTCAGGAAAAAATTTCTTGAACTAGTGCCCTATGAATAAAAAGGATTGGCTTTTATTTTCCTATAAATAGGTTTAAAAGATGTAAAAATTAAATAAAATCCAGCATGCCATCCAAAGCACTAGGGCATGGGTTTAGGGGAGGAACCCTTTGGAGGCTGGGGGGGCAATTGCCCCCCACGAATTTTTTTTTGTTCATTATACTATTATTTAGGTAATTTGTCTCCCTTCAATCTATTTTTTAGTCTTTATTATAAGGGTTTTTAGGCAATTGCCCCCCCCCCCTCTAAAAAAATTAAAATACTATGGTGTTTAGGTAATTGTCACCAATATAATTAAATACATTGTGTAGATGTGTTATTGTTAAAGAATGATGAACCAAATACAAAGAGAAATCATAAATCAAATTTTGTTCTGGGGGCGCTGCCCTCTCTCTCTCTCTCTCTCTCTCTCTCTCTCTCTCTCTATCTATCTATCTCTCTCTCACTCTCTCTCTCTCTCTCTCTCGCTCGCTCGATCGCTCATTCCCTACTCATGGGTTTCAATTCAATCTTATTTTTGCTAAATTCCTCAATAGAAAGCCTAAATTCTTGAGCTAATAATTTCTATTTGACTTCTAGTCTTTCACAGCCTATTTTTTAGATCCCAATTTTGATATCAATTTCGTAGTTCAAATACAAATAAATTTCATTATAGTTTGTGACTGATTAAGAGAAACTTTCAAAAGTAGTACAAAGTCAAAATCCCTTGCATCAAGAATACATAGCTTTGAAAGAAATAAAAAAATTGGAAGATTCGATCTCTAATTTCAAAAATCATCTAAATAGATAATCAATTACTCAATTACCATGATGATTGCTTTTAAGAGAATCGGCATATAAAAAATAAGATGAAATGATGATAGAAGGCGCATAAAAAGTGCTTCTTATTGATCTAGTTATCATAATCTATTAGGAGTTCATAGACCATGCAAGAGTCCAAGATAGCATAGATATGACAAAAGAAGGTCACAGATTGAGCATCAAAGTGAACTGTGGGGTAAAGAGCAAAGCAAGTCAAACATGTACCTATCAGACCATATAAGATATTGGGATAGGTTTAATGGATTCAAAAGAGGCAGCAAATTTTTACGAAGATACTTCAAAAGAGGACCAAAAAAAGATTTTTTTTTTTTCAAATCCTTTTATGCAAGTACATTTCACTGCTAGCGATAATGCATCAGCTTCAACTTCATTCAGAATTGAGTGATTCATAACCAATCAAAATATGCTACCTCATCAAAAGGTTGTGCATCATATAGATGGGTTATGTCAGAGAAATTATGTAGATGGCTAATGTCAACTAAAAGGATCATTGGACAGAATGGTCATGTGAAATAATAAAGCTATTTAGCATTGATAAAGAACTTTATTTCCAAGATCACCATCATTGGTCAAGTGTTTATCATATTTATAAGTTACTATTATGTGATCAATTTCATTTGCAATAGCAAATTATCTTAAAGGAGTTATGATCTACTAAGCTCTCAATAAAATTTGTAAGTTTAAAGTTGGAAAGTAGAATTTGCAAATATAAAATAAGAGGCTAAATTGCGGAAAAAAAAAACGATTAAAATTGAAATAATGGAGGCAGCCAAGGAGAGATGAGAGATACATTCAAGTGGGTAAAAATCAAGGAAACTAAACAAAATTCTATCCATAAATTTCTCCAACTAGTTTTACATGGCCAACAGCCCTTTTAAGAAGTCCAAAAGAACACGCCCTTAATTTAAACTATGATTAGCTTCATTTCCTTATTTTAAGTATGGTGAAAAGGATGTGCCTTTTGCTTCACTTTAAATTAGTTTATAAAGGTTGTCCAAAATTTAGGAGAAGATTTCCTAAATTAGTCTTTTTATGGATAGAAATGGATTGGCCCCTATATTTATATAAATAATAAAAAAGGATGTCCTCCCTCACTCTAAACATAAGAACAAAAGATATCAATTGCTGTGATTTGGTTCAATTTTAGGCTACATTGTTTCTTAGGCTCATTTTATCCTAATAAGTTTCTATATAGGAATTAAAAAAAAAAGAAGCCAAGCAATAAAATCTACATTTTCTCCCTCCCATCCTGGTTTATCCCTCTCTCTCTTCCGAGAAGCTTTAGAAGCTTTTTCCTCAAAAAATCCCAAAAAATCGGTATCAGAGCTTGGTGGAGAAGATCAAGGGAAAAAAGGAGGAAGGTGTTATGGTATTCAAGAAAGGGAGATGCCGGCAGTTTTGTTTGGTGAGGCGCACAGGAGCTGCCTGTGCAGTTTTTGCGCGGAATCAGAGGAGCGTAGACACAGAAAACGGGACATGGGTTGTATGAACGGGAGCCTGCACATGAAGACTAAAACAGCGGGCTGGCAAGGGGCTCGCGTGTGGGCAGGCAGGTAGCAGGAGATAGGAGCTCATGCAGGGTCTAATATGAGCAGGGGCTGGAGTGGAGGTGGGTTCGCGTAGGATTGTGCACACGGGCAGGTGGGCTCCAGGCGGTCGGGTGTATAGGATCAAGCGGGAGGCTGAAATTGCTCGGGAAGCGTTGGGCTCAGGCCGGTGCTTTGTGTGAGGAAATCACATTGGGCTGGTGGACGAGTCACGCACGTAGGCTGGTGAAGTCCGAACTGAGAAAAAAATAAGAATGGGCTGCGGGATTCACAGCGCGGAATCGGTGTCGGGTCAGAGACCGAGGCACTGGGCTATGGGATTATGGACGGGATCAGACATCGTACGAGAGTGGGCATGAATTGCTAGCGTAAGGCATCAGACCGCACTCATGCGGGATCGAAAGATTGTTTACAAGAACAAAGGTGACAGTCGCTGGTGCGCAAGTCGGATACGTACGAGAGTTATTGCGGACAGTCAAGCGTGGGAGTTCAGGCCAGTCACGAGATCGAAAGCGGAGCTAGGGCGTCACAGTAGGCACAAGTTTGAGTGATTAGGTGGAGTAGAAGAGGTGACCGTCCGGTGGAGGCCTTTTTTCCTTGGGTTGTTCTTTGAAAACAATAGGTGGAGGAGAAGAGGCAATCGGTAGGAAAGAGTTTTTTTTTCTTAGGCTATTATTTGTGGACAGCATGTGTTTTCTTAGCTTTGTAAAATTGGACCAAGGTTGAGATTATTAGTAATTTGATCCAATTTGTATGTTGTTATCTTTTTTGCTATTTTGCCATTCATTTAGATAGTTTTAGTTTAATATGTATGGCTTGTATTGTTTAGGTAGAGCTGAATTGAATAAAGATTAAATCCTTTTTCTCTCCAAAATCTGAGTGCTCTCTCCCTCCTCCCTCTCCCTCTCCCTCTCATCCAAGAAGAGCAAGAAGCTCCTCCTCAAGAATTTCCCAACAAAATCAAATTAGAACATGTTATTATCGCGGGTATGCATGTCAGAAACTCAAAACTATACACTGTAACAAATGCAACTTGAAGAACTTGGAATATCAGATTGTAGAGTGATACTAAGGAATTGAACTATATAGGGGATTTTAACTATCGCATACCTTGTAAAGTAGGGGACTACCATTGACTGTTTATTACTTGTTGTAAAACTCTTCAACATGTTGAATTCTGCAGCAACTGAGAGTAGATCCTTGATCTCAGGCACGCCACCTGAGAGCAGCATATGACCGTTTGGGTGTACGGTAACATTTGTAACATTTGAACTATCCGAAATAAATTCCAGCAGAGGTTTTGGAATGTGAAAGTGCCTTGCTGAGTGCAAAATATGATCTAAATCGTGCGCTCCGACCCCATAAAGAGAAAACATATCATAATTGTCAATAGCCACAGTTCTGAGTCCCATAAGATTAGACAACAATGAAGTATCTATGTTGTCTTCCTCACTGGTGCCGCTGAAAAGAAACTTCAGGATCTTTTCATGTCTAGTACACTGTTCAGCAATCCCAAAGCTAAGGACCGAATCAGGATGAGCATCTGTTTCCAACCAAGTATTCAAATGCTGAAGCTTAAGAGATTGAAAATTTACTGTAGGAAAATTATACCGAAGTTCATAAACATGAGCTACAGATTATTATTAAAGATAGACTTGCATTGTTTGTAAAAGACTAAGTTTATAGAGAACTAAGAGAATTAGATACCTGACATGCAAGTTATGATCTCCAAATTGGCTAAGCTACTAATGATTTTTGTAAGCCATAATGATGTGATGGCGTGGAGTAATTAACTTAACTAGGTATCTATCCTATAAAACTCCCCAATTGGGGAGTATGAGGGATGAAGAATAATGAAAGTGTTTCCCCCTTTTATCTATTTTCATCTTCTTCTTTTTTCCCCTTCTTTGAGAGTAATTGATCAGCTCAAGATGCTCATTTATCATTCATCATACATGTCCAAACTACCAAAGATAATTTGTCACCTAATCTTGAAGAGATATCATTATTGTATAATCATTCATCAATCTATCATTTCTATTGTTGTCGCACATCCATCTTAATATTTATTTTTCTGAGTATAAAAAAATAGAATTTTAATGATTGTCCGTCATTTAGTAAATGTAGTTGCTGATAATCAGGAGATTACTAAGAAAATCAAACAGGAAGACATAACAAAAATTTTTGCTAATAAATAACAAAAAGTTCGATATCGCAGCAAATAATTGCATCTACACCATAGAGAACACACTGATAATTTCCTGCAAACCTCTAGAACACTGATTTTCTAGCTTACGTCTTTGTATATGCATGTCATAAGTATGCAATCATCATCATCATTAACATTAACCAGTTAGTTGAGGCTGGCTCTATGAATCTATTTTCTATTTGCTTTTTTCTTGAGTGTTGCCTAAAGTGTCGAGCCTAGGCAAATTATTCTGAATAACTTATATACATATCACCTTAGGTTTTTTGATTCATAAGCATGCATCATTCTTATATCAAGAGGCATACCATTACATATACATGTAAATTTATTACTTCATAGTTCAATATAAAGTTAATATGTCATATTTTAACATATTATTTGTATATTATATAAAAAATCACTTAACTTTTATTTTAACTTCACGTAATTTTTAGATTTTGAGGCGTCGCCTCACGAACGAAAAACGCCTCAGTACCCAATTGCGCAATTTTAAACCTTGTAATGACATGATTGAAGAGGCAAGCTCATAAAAAGCTACCTAAATATTTTATTTTAAAAATATTTTTTAGCAGAAAGAGGCATGAGCTCAGCAACTAATTTCTTTGATAAAGCATCAAACCTTGCATGTCTATAAGTACAGGTTTTTCCACCATTGGAATTGATCTTTGAGGATGTTTATGTGTTGGGAACATGTTCTTGGGAAACAATTTCTCTTCAACAGGTGGAGAACCAACCAGCACAGAAGCTGATTTTAAGATATCTCGTCTATTGCCATAACCTGGTAAGGATGTAATCTCCTGCACATTTGAAAAGAAAATTTGCATAAGGATGTGCATCTAAGACTTCAGAAAACACAACTCATATTTGTTAGGCCAATCCAACAGTTCTTTAGAATGGCCTGCATTCTGGAAATTTTAATATCTGCAGTTAAAGTGAAGAACTCAACAAGTACCAATACTTTGGCATTTAGTCCTTCTTCCAATCAGCTAAACACAATGGATCCATTAGAAAACGCTCTTGCTTATTCAAAACAAAAAAATTAACAACCTTTATCACATTGATATCAAGTTAGCTTAACTCAGTAAATGCGTGATTGAAAAAAAAAATTTCCAAAGACCGGTTTACAAAAACGAAGCTTACTATGTAGATTTTTTTCGTACGGAGAATAGAAGACTGATAAAAATAAATATAATAAGTATAAAAATTCCAATGTTTCATACAGTAACGAAGAAAATATGGAATAATGAAAGTTCCTATTACATAAAAATCTTGCAAGCGTCAAATAATGCTATAAAAAATAAATGAGACATCCAGAAGGAGGAAAATGAATGCTCAAGATGTATAGATCAAGATGATTGTCCATGAAAAGCATGCTTCTGCCACGCATAAACAACCCAAAATACTTGAGATGCTAAAATCAATAATTTAGTAAGCACAAAGTCTACAGTGAGTAAGAATAAAAAATATCAGTGACTAAGAATAACCATCTCGACAAATTATAGTACAAAACCTTAGGAAATTTTTAGTCCCAAGAAAGATGATTCATCTTTGAATGACAAACTTACAATCAAATTTATCATACTGCATAAGATACCTGGAGTATAACAATAGCATGATAGTAACTCTATATAAACCCAAAGAAAAAAAACTTTAACCATCATTCAACCAAGGCATACTCCTTCCCACTTAAAAGCAATAGTCATCCAATGTCTTCAAGTGACTAGACCGTAGAAGTTAAAAAAATTGCACCATGCATGATATAGAACATTCCCCATGTCTATTAAGACAGAATTTAATATCACTGTTTTTCTTAGTCTTATGGGGGAAACTCGCAGCAGTTTTAAAACCTTACCTCACAACCACAGCAAATTATCCATAAAAAGCTGTCGATGAACCTTCTGTGCTTTGGAATGAGAGATGCAACAAGTAACACCGCAAAATTACATAAAACCTAAAGACTTTCCTCAAAAAGGAAACTTTAACAACAAATTTCAAATCTTTCTATGGTTTTTGTTTCTTTTTTTGTTTGGAGGGATTCAAACCTTAGGCCAAAGTTCTTCCTAAAGTACATCCGCCAAAATGTGTAGTTCCGCAATCACACACTCATTCATTGATTTTGTTGATCCCTTGTAGTTTTTTCGCAAACCTACTCTACCTAGAATCTTCCTTTCACAGTGTATTTTTGTAATCTTGGTGAAAGAATAAACTCTGCAAATTGTTGATCATGTCAAGCTTAAAAAGAGAATAATTTCAGTCGGTATAAATATCATATCTTTGATGAAAATACGGCCCAAAGTTAATTTGCGCTATCATTCAATAACACACAGCAGGGATAAATCTTTACCCATGGGAAATTTATATTTTTTTAGCCGGTTTCTAATTAAACGGATAAAAAAGGTTAAACATGTATCACTAGAAGCATGTTGTGTAACACCTTACACATCACATTCTCAAAGATTACATATCAATCAGTAAAATAAACTCTCCCAGGATGGGGGAGGTCAGCAGTTTCCTAATTAGAGCAGGGTAAGAAAGATTTATAAATGATGATCTCAGCATCAAAGTTAGAAAATGTGACAATCTCCTTCATCTTCAAGGCAATGCTGTGCCCAAGGAGAAATTATTTGGTGCGGAGTGCAGACGTAGCTCTACGTCTGGACTCCAATTAAATTTGGACACGTGGATATTCACTGTGCTCTTTTTTAAGAAAAATTTTCTAGAAATTTATAATGTGTAATTCAATGTACTTTTGGCGCGCTTTCACTTTTACTATCCTTTTGTTGCGCTTTTACTGTCTTTTACTTTTGTTACCCTTTTACTGCGCTTTTGTTGTCATTTTGCTACGCTTTTGCTTTATGAGCAGTGAAATGGTGCGACGAAAAATAAAATGACCTAAAAACATGAAATCCAATTAAATCTCCACGTGTCCACTGCACTTTTCAAAATTTAATTGGAGTTCGGACGTAGAGCTAGATCCAGACTCCACACCAAATAATTTCTCATCCCCAAGCCACTAAATTATGAATAAACCTACATCAGACATCATGATAGTGTAGCCAATCCCTGTAGTTACATCTGACATGATCAAACAATTATTCCGCTGTATTGATGACGCATTAAATATTGTAAATTAAGAGATTACAAGTGCTAAAAGCACAAACAAAAATAAAACCCCTTATTCAATAAAGAAAGAATAACGCCAAACTCAATAAGCTCGCCCACCTGTCCATGGAAAGAACAATAAGCCAGAGAAAATATCTCTACGAAGCCATTTCATAAAATCCAATTTTTTTAGAGAAATGTAAGCATATCCAAAGCTAAACACAACTTCCATGCTTTTTGACTGGAACCTTGTTTTAAAACTTGCGCTATTGAAGCTAAAAACATATTTGGCTTCCGTAACAATACACCTAGTTCGAATACATCGAGCAAAGACTGGAAGCCCATCTTCGTAAAAGCTGATTGACTCACCTTGGAAGAACGGCAGCTGTTCTGGTCCTGATAGAAAGGAGCTAGGGAGAAAGCGGTGGATGCCATGAGAGAGAGCTCCGCCATCGCCAAACGACAAAGGCCGGATTTTTAATGAAGGCAAATCGATGGATTGAATAAGCACAAAGTCGCCGGAAAATTTCAAACGATCCCTGACCACAAAGAGCTCGCCCCTCCATTAGATTGAAAACAACTTGTGGCTTGGGCCTGCTGAGGGGGGTAATTATTTGCTGCGGACAGCGTACAGCTCTGCACTCCAATTAAAATCGGGCATGTGAAGTAGAAATGTAGAATTTTTAATTGAATTCTTTTTTATTTATGTCTTTTCATACCGGCTGATCCGACCTTTTATTATTATTTTTTGAATAATTATTTAGGATAGGCGCTCCATTTAAAAAAAAAATAGCAAAATCTTTCAAATCTAAATATTTAGAAATTCTAATAATACTCTAAAGAAAAGACGAGGAACAACATTGCCATCTCACATGACACGAAGGATGAAAGAATGTATGAAAACGTTGACAAATTGGAACTTGATTTGGCTGGAACTGTTGAGAATTTCAACTTATTGTTAAATTTCTATATTATCCCAAGTTATTTTAATGGTTTTCAAAGTCCTTTGAATTTTATTGAGTTCTAAAACAAAATTGCTTAGAGAAAGCACATCAATGCTCGGTACAAACGCATACAAATGAGTAGAAGATGCAAAAGAGTATTGCCAAGCCGGCTCAAGTTCGGCTCGTGAGCTCCTTATTGAGTCGTAAGCTAAAGCTTGAGCTCCAGCTCAACTCAATAACAAGCTCATGAGTTGAGCTTATTGAACCATGAGCTAGAGCTTGAGCTACTCGTTTACTAAATGAACTCGAGTTCGAGCATGGTTAGACTCGGCTCTTGAGCTCGCGAGGTGGCTCGTAATAACATATATTATTTTCTAAAATAGATTAAATTTTTTTATCTATATAAAAGTTACATCACAACATGAATAAAAAAATGTACAGCTGTCTTATGACGTCCTGTGCTGTTAATAGCATTTGGCTTTTTATGGAAAGGTAAAAAGCAGCATTAACTCTAATGTCCTGTTACAAAGAAGAAAAAAAAGAAAATCAAATTTCTCTTTTCACATGCAACAAATGACTTTCTTATATGGTAGACACGAGTCACGCAACTTTCTTCTCTGGCACAAGTGACATCATCTCCCATAGTGAAATCGTGCACTATCTCACAAGCCACTCACGAGCCCTCTTTTTTTATAGCGAGTCGAGCTCGAGCTCATGATTTGGCCAACGAGTCCGGCTCGAATTAGGCATGACACGCGCTCAACTCGACTCATTTACAACCCTAAATCTACATAATATGTCTAATTGAGTGCTTTAGAATTTTAGCTAAAATTGTAGAAGTATCACCCAATTCTTGACATAAGGGGGGCTACGACCTAAAATTAAAGAGAGCATAGAAACCTAAAGATGTTTAGAGCCATATCTAATGATTGACACCAATGATCAGTAACAGTCGCTTTAATCATCTGACCCCCATCACTTAACTATCATTGATCAATCATTATCATCCATCCATTGTCACCTACTTACTTGATCATTGCCACCTAATAATTGTCTCCCAACCATCATCACCCCAGAAATGTCACTTAATTACCATTGCCTAATAACCATCACTGAATTATCATCATCGCTCAATTACTATCACTCAACTTTCATCTCCCAATTTCCATCTCCAACATCAGTTACAAAGCCCAATCATTCTCTTGAATGTCATCATCTCCCTTACCCACTACTTAATAATTATCTACATAGCCATAAGAAGTCAAGTAAGTGTTCACCACTTTGTAATCATGTATTCCCTAATTAATGGGAAGAAAGGACTTCTATAAGCTCATTTTATCGTGTATAATTTCAATTGAGTTGAGGTCCGTTTTTTTTTTTATCATTTTTTGAGTTTCCCGCATAAAAATTGTTGGCATATCATCTCCTATATCCATGCTTATAGATTTTTATGAAATGCTAAGATGATAAACTTTCTCTCTAAATCCTTTTTTTTAGTATGTAATAGTGTGACACCAATTATGATAAATAATCATATCATTCTACAAATACATGTACAATGGTTAATGTGCATAACACCCATTAAATTGGAACTTCCCACTCTAACACTCATCAATTTGATAAACATTCTCGTTATCAAAGATAATATAATTTTGATAGCGAAGACCCTCCTAGCTTGTCCTTGGAAGATCATATTCATATGATGGAGGAGCGTCAAGCTCAAATCATTCAGCTCTTAGAGGAGCATAGTGTCACAAAGAGATCTTTCTTAAGTCTTCCATGCCGCCTTAGCACCTCAATCCTAATGCTAAGCAACCTAACTCCTAACAACGCTAGGGAAAAGCACTTGCAATTGGAGAGTAGAGGTTAAAATGGAAAGAGCACTCTTTACTAAGAAAGGTTCTTTACAAGGCTTGAAATCTTGAATGCTTTGAAGTGTATTACAAATGAGGGGGAGGGATCCTACTTATAACCCTCCACCCACTCCTATGAACATTCTAGAGTATACTACACAACACATATGTGTAGAGTTCTCTAGAAGACTCCACACAATTCCTACATATCATACATTTACATTACAAAATTCTAGAGAGTTCTGGAGTTCCCCAGAATTCTCTCCAAAACCCTAGATATATCATGATTACCCAAGAGATGTGTAGAACCTCTTAGACTTCCATAGTCTTCTAGAAGCTCCTAGTGACTTCTAGAGGATTCTAGGCATGAGTAGTACATTATAGAGCCTTCTAGAACATGATGTGTCAATGTCTAGAGGGCTATAGTTAATCTCATTAAAATTTTAAATATCTAAGGTAACTTGCTTATGTATAATTGTATTATAAGTTTAGATTTAATATCCAATTTAATTGAATGTTTTTTTCTTCAGAGTTGTAATCGACTATAGGAGGTTGCCTCTATAGGAGCCCAAGATCCCAATTAAAAATAAAACCTCTCTTAGTCCGCTAAAAGAGGGGAAAAATCTCTGAATGTCAATCATGCTTATTGTAAGTCAATTTCATATTTAAAACAATAGGTGAATGTGATTATTATATTGAGGGATAATTGTTACATTTGCTATGTCGAGTTTTAATACAAAAATAAAATTATTTCTTTCCTCAAATCGATAAAACAAGTGTTAGTTTATTCTTTGGAATAATTAACACTAATTATGTATATTTGATTAAATAAATATTATATAACAAATTGAGTGATCATCATTATACACAACTTTTAATTTTGTTTATAGTTCAGATTTCATCTCCTACCACTCGTTCACAGTTTGAGTCATAGAGCTTCTCCGGCATGATCAGAGAGATCCCTCCGACCAACTCCCACCAAACTTCACAGAGAGCATAAGGGGGATGCACACCATCAATCGAACAATCAAAATCTAGTGGATTGATGGTTTGCTTCACACTTATCCAGAAAACCTAGCTAGGGAGCTCGGGAATGGGATTTTAACGTAGGGAATGCTCCAAATGCCAGCGCCTTGTATCAAGCAGCTTCATCTAGCTCTCAATGACACTTCCTCTTCAAACACTGTGGTTGAAGGAGCATAAAAAGTATGAATTCGAGCGAAGGGTAGAGATACTTATTTGGAGATCACTTGAGCTTAATTTGAAGACGACTGAAGAGCTAGGGAAGCCAAGGGATTGCTCTAGGAACTTTAGGGAGGCTTTTTGAATAAAAAGGAGAGAATGAGGGGCTCTGCAATGGGATGCCCTATTCAAGCTTCATCCATGGAAAAATATGGAAATAATCATGCTTGAGGGACCCTGGATGCTTCCCAGCTGAAGGGAATATCCTACGAAAGTTTACTGGGCTCGAAGGAGGCTAGCTCAGGCCATGGGGGAAGCTTTACCCAGGACTTATAATGAGGGGATCACTAAGAATTGATCAACTAGGTCAAATCAATACTTGGGTTAAAGTTCAATGTACTCATAGTGATGTCTATGATGCATTAAAAGAGGTTCCATTACCTAGTTTGATAGATCCATGTTGAAGTTTCAAGGAAACTTTAACTTTGCCTTAAGTGGCATTTTGGTCGAGTGAGCCCATAGTCAACTCTGGGTCAACCAATGCCCACCAAAGTGCAATTTTATGGTTAGCATGTCATAACAAGGATTATGAACATGTTAAACGGTTTTGAGGAAGGTCCTAAGGTCAAATTCCATAAGATGCAAAGTCTAAGGGCATGGGCTATAAATATTTGAAGGTTTTATAGCCTTTTGATTTCAATTGAGTTTTTGGGTTTAGAGGACTTGGATTGACCTTAAATTTAGGGAGCTGACCCTTGAGACATGTCTAATCAATATACAATTAAAAAATTATGGATCCAAATTCATTTGATTTGATTTTAAGATAATTAAAAAAATCACCCAAAAAGGGTTATAGGACATGGGCTTTTGACCTTGAGTTTTGGTTTGAGATTCTAGATTTGAATGTAGTTTTGGGTTTGATTGGTTGAATTTGATTTGCTCATTTCAATGACAATCATTTAGGTGATTGTCAGTCATTAGTTAGAAGACATCAAGTGGTGGTCAACAGGTGACCACTACTTGATGAGATTTAGATTTGATTTGAACTTGATTTTTTTTTTTAATTTAAATTGAGTTGCAATTTGGATTTAATTTTGGTTTTGGATTTGATTTTGATTGATGAACCTCATACAAAGATGAGGTCAACAACACTGGGCGCTTAAAACACAAAAAGTTAAATGAGTTAAATTGACAGACTCTGTAGCAGGACGGGACACGTGGCATAGCGACGCTTGGTTTTGGAAACCAAAGCATCGCTTTATGCATGGGAGTATGCTGTGAAGTTAACAAGTATGAGTGCCACGCCATTTGAAAATTTTAACATCATTGCACCCTCACTAAAATAATAATGATTTTGACCTAAGCATTGGCTTTGAAAACAACATTGTGATGCCCACCAAAGTTCCATATTGGAAAAGTTAGGATCATTAAGTTTCTTTTTGAACCAGCAAAATTTCCTTTTGACCTTTTGCACCTGACACCACAAATGCTTAAAGTTATAGCACTGAGGCACTATATGGGTAACTAAAGCATTGCGGTGTTCATGCACATTGCACTATTGTGGTTAAAATGAGTATTTTTCTTGAGAACTTAGCATTGCAGTGTCAGTTTTGAATGATGTAGCACTAATCACGTGAACGCTACAGTCAAAAGAAACTTAATGATGCCCACCAAAGTTCATAATTCAGTACCTCAAATTTTTTATGGATTTAAATCATAACTATGCTCAAAATCAAATTTAAACATACAAATAGTGTAAAATATTTAAGACAATAAAACATGAAACATCAAAATCATAATAAAGTACAAAGTACACATAAACACAAAGATGGGTTACCTTTCAAACAACACTAAGTTTATAGTATTTAGCCAGACTTACCTACATTTATCAATTTAACTGGGATACTTCATTACCACTCAAGTGATTTCCATTGGATTCTTTTTCTTTATCTTTGGGGTTAACTTCAGTATTACTAGGAAGAGACCTAAGAGGTCTACTACCGAAAGCAATTATAAGTTGTCATAATTGAGTTTTAAAAATTTTAATTAAAGCTATTTGACTTTATAATTAAGTTCCCAATTGAATCACTATCTCTTCCAAAAATGACTTCCTATTCCCATACGAAATATTTTGATTAAATCCTGGAGGATAAAGGTCTAGGATTCACAACTGGTTGTTGAGGAGTATTCCAATTTTCTCCTTAGTTAGATTGCTCTGAATTTAATTAATTATTTTCACCAACATTATTTAACTAATTAAAATTAAGGTGGTTCCTCCAACATGGATTGTATGTATTAGAATAATGATTATTTTATTTTTCGATCAAATTTATATTTTTAATCCTTAAAACACTAGTATCCTCGATAGAATTCAAATGATTCTCTTTCAATTGTATAAATGAGTTAGATCCTGAGTTAAATCCAATAGTATCTAGTTTCTTTGAAATAATAGCAACCTGAGCAATAAGAATTAACAAAGCATTAGTTTCATAAACTCCAGCTACTCTCTTAAAATTCGCTATATCAACAGGCCACTGAAAATTATTAGTAGTCATTTTCTCAATCAATTCATAAGCATCCTCAAATGGCTTACATATTAATGATCCTCCAATTGCAGCATATGTGATTAACTTAAGATATCCTATTAATCAATTATAAAAGTTTTGAATAATAAACTAATTAGGTAAAGCACAGCGCCGGCATTTTCTAAGCATCTTCATAAATCTCTTTCAACTATTATAAATAGATTCTCCTTCAAACTAGGCAAAAAAAGTGATATCATTTTTATGTTTAACAATTTTTTAATGTGGGAAATACTTTATAAGAAATGCATGTGCCAACTCATTCCAACTGGTTATAGAGCCTGGTGCAAAGGATATAACCCATTTTAGCATTGTCCCTTGGAGAAACTTAGAACAAACTAAGTCTAATTGCATCATTACTAACACCATTGTACTTAAAATTTACATTAATTTTTTAGAAACTAGCTAAATGTAAGTTAGGATCTTCAATAGGAGTTCTCCTAAATTAAAAATTTTGTACCATTTAAATAGTAGCTGGTTTCAATTCAAAATCATTAGCATGGATAACAGGTCTATTGATACTTTGATAAATTCTTTCTATTACAAGATTAACATACTCCATAAGTGGTCTAGCGTGATATTGATCTTGAACTGGGTCAGACATGATTATTTTATTTATTTATTTATTTTTGAATTTTTGTAAGGGTACTTTCTATTTATGGATTAAATAATAAAGGCTCTTTACCTGATCTATTAAGTATGCAACAAGATACAACAAATAAAAATGAAAACCAAATAATCAAATAAAAAGTAATTTTGGATTTTTTTATTTTTAATTTTAAAAATTAAAATAAAGATAAAGGACACAAGTAGGTCTAAATATGCGTTTTTCCAATAATTTAGTAAATTGCAATAAGCACTTACTTTCCCGACAACAACACCAAAAGCTTGATTGGGGCATATGATGTGATAAGATAATGATGAACTAATGAAAAACTTACTAGATTTGAAATATGATTAGATTTTTTTATATAATAATAAAAAAACCTACTAATTTATGCAAGTATGCGTGTTGAATTAAATAATAAAGTGATAAGTTGAGTGTAGAACCCACAAGGAAGTAATTTACTATAATGCAACAAAACTATTACTACTTACTCCAAATGCATGAAATTATTGTACTGAAATGAAAATGAGGTTTTTGAGTTCCCACCACTGAATGAAAATAAGTAATAAAGTTGATACAATTTTAATAAAGTATTTTGAGCTGATGCATGTAAATAAGATATTTTTTCTTAATAAAACTCTTAATTATAGATGTTGATCAAAACATGTTCATCTCTAGATCTCTATTGAGCTTATAGGGATGAAAAAAAGATTAGTAATCTTCCTACAAATTTTTTATCTCTATGGAACCTAGAATATTCAAATATATTATGTCTAGGAATGCTAATATTTTATTTCAATATTCATAAATATTCTTGCTTTACTCCATCGAGGTTATACATCACACTAGATTTTAATTATACCTATGACCATTATATGTATTAAATTAAGAACGAGATATATTGAAAACATAATTATTTCCATTAAAGAATAAAAGTCTATATTAATACTTAATATACTCTTTACATCATCAGTAAAAAAAAAAAGATCTAAACATACATGGAATAAATAACAAGCAAACTCATATTTTTTTATTCATAGAAGAATAAAATACAAGATAAGTAATAAGTTTATCACGAGGATGAATCTAAGTATCTTTTCTATACTCCTTACTCCACTTATAGAGTCGCTAATAAAAATGCATGCTAATATCTCTAAGGAGTGTATATTGCACTTCCCTAACCTCCCTACACCAAAAAAGTACAAAATTGGGGACATCGGGTGCGCGGATGGGGAGGGGAGTGGAAGGGTGAGTGGGCAGACAACGAGTGCAAACATGACTAGCCGCAAGTAATTAGGCCAATGGACTAGTGCCAAGGCAGGGGAGCACAATAAAGGATGTGGGCATGCATCTTTTAGATTTTTGGTTTGATCTAAACTTGACCCATTTTCCAAACGAGTTGACTTGAACCTAGAATTTTTGGGTCGAGTTAGATTTTTGGATCGTGTCAAATATTAACACGCCTACTCCAACATCTTATTCAATTTGTAATATCCACAAATTCAAAACGCAGGTAATTGATGTGATTTCAATATACTCATTCTTGTTTAATTTATATTTGATTTGGCAGTTATAAATCCCAAAGTGTCCAATTAATTCTTAAGTAAGCCTAAATGAACCTCAGAGTGAGTAAGAAAGAGAAATGTAAGTCATCAGATTTTCTCTAGGAGCACCGCAACGCCATAATGGGTATTGTTGTGGCATCCTGCTCTCTGTTTGGAAAGAAATAAAGGGAGGTGCTACAATGCCGGGAAGTGCCATTGCATTGATGCCTTTATTTTGAGGATTCCAAGAGAATCTTAATATATTCTGCCAAGCGCAATGACACTGGGAAGGTAGCACCGTGGTGCCAAACTAAATTAGTAGTTTTAAAATATTAAGATATCTTAAAGCATTTGCAAATCACTTCCCCCAGCCTTATTATTGGAGAAGAAGAGCAGAGCGGAGAATTCGGAGGCTGAAGCTTTGGATTCGTCCATTGGGCTTATTTAGGATATTATAAAGCATGAGGTAGAATTCTGAACTCCTATCTTTTATTTTAATTCAATTGATTTTATAAAAATATATAAATATTTTTCTAGAGCTCTATGATGTTTTGACCTTTTAAATTTTAGTATAATGTTGAACGTCCTATTCTAAACATTCTAACTATAAAAAATTGGATTTTCACCAGTTGGTTTTTCCTACATAAATTTTTTTATTACATAAGTTGATTGATGCTTTTATAACAATTGCAATAATTATATGAAGTTCTTAAAATGATCATGTGAATATCTCTCTAAAGTTAGAAATTGTATGGGAGAAGTTTAGTGAGTATAATGTTATACATGCAATATGACTTTTTACTAGCAATTCATGCAGCACCTAAGCACTGCATTGAATTTATCAATTAATTATTATGGCATTAGACTTGCACTATTTATAGCATGACATTGGAGATATTTTGATATGTGAAAAATGCACTCTTTAATTTGTTACAAGAGACTTATAAGTTCTATTTTAACCTCATCTATCTTATATGGAGGTGGTAGGGATTCTAGCCCCACTTGCTATATGGAAGTATAAGAGATTAAATGGAGGCATAAGTGGAAGCAGAGTAATAAGCAAGCATTAAGACATATTCTTATAATCATATATTGCATATTCTCATGATTTTAAATAAATTAAGTATAAGTAATATTTTGAATTGAATATTAGAAATAAATGAATTTCAATATGAACCTTAATGAAATGTTTTGTGATAAATATGAAATCTATATGAAAGTGACTTTAAAATGTATACGAAGGAACTTTGAAATCAAGTATATGCCGAGACCCTAGAAAATCATATTCTTCCAATACTTTATTTATTTTTTACAAGTTATTAAGTTTTAATTAAATTGATATTTAATATTTTATTTTAAATGGATATTGATATCTATAATGGGCTAGAAAAATAAGTATGCTTGGTTGGTTGTGCTTATTTTATGACCACCCTCATGTGTATGCAACAAATAGATGCATTATCACAACCTAACTAATTTAACCCATAGATAAAATAGTTAATATCGTGTCATCTCAAGATCAAATTGGAGATAATTATAAAACTTTTAAATAAATTGTGGAAATAAAGCCACAAAACCTTCAATTAAATACAAGAATACTTATTATCAAAAGCTTTTCATTCTTCTTAGAAAGATTTACAATCAAAATAATTATGTACAAATAGACCATAGCTTAAACAACACATAGCAAAACAATAAAAGCAATGATTGTTAAAATCCAACCACACATACTTTTATATATTTATATCCTACCATCCTCATCTACTCAAATTTTCCCTTTCCCTTATTATGACCTTATATATATATATATATATATATATAACTATATATATATAAATATGGATATACTATATATATATACAAGCCACACTTCAACCCATAATATAAAGCACATTCAACGCCATCCCAAGTCTTTAATAATAGATCTGTCACCAATAAACAATTTCTTTAGTAAGATGATTAAGAACATTCAAACTTAAGCAGCGACAATAAAGCCATCACATTCATTCAAACAAATCTAATTATATTTGAGGCCTTTTGCTCTTATGTGCCGATTGGTCATTATTTTTTGAGTTTTAAGGAGTGGTTGCCTTTTCTGCTTAAGTTTGTGGAACTTTTTTTTATGATTGGTTTTCTAGTCACGATTTGGGCTTAACATTCAGTCTCTAATAATTTATGTACTTTATCATATTGGATTCCCATTTACTATAACTAATAAGTGCATTATATAGTTGGTGATTTGCATTGGAATTTTATTAGATCTAAGCCAAATGTGGCATTGTTGCTTTAGTTTAGAGCAATGTTTAAATATGAAATTTAAAAAAATTTTAAGTGCTTTATAAGATAAAATCGCTCTAAACAAGTAAAAATACAAGCAAAGATGAGAAAAAGAGTTCGTTTCCAAATTTGCTTGCGGAAACGGAAACATTTCTCAGGCATGTGAAATGGTGATATTGGCAATATAAATAATGAATCAGCTCACGCTGTCGGCAAATATAGATACCTCTTTATCTGCTTTGCTAAGTACTAGTATTCGAAAACCAAACCCTAGCTGGAATTCATCAACACCTCACATTCGCAAATTGCACAATATCCACTTCCAAGACGGGTCTCAAAAGCCGAGGCGCCCGCGCCCAAAAGCCGAGGAGTAGGGGCCTAATCCAGATCTTGCGACGCGCACTAGATTCGGAACTCCAAATCGAGTCGCAAGATCTTCTGGCAGACCCGTTATGGGAATCCAAGCGATCCTCTTCCTGCAATCTGAACTGTAGAATCCTGGTATCTGCATCTGAAGGCAGCTCCGATCGCTGGCACATTTCGGATTTCTACTGCGTTGCGAATGGGCGCTTGGTGGGCTTTACAGAGGTGCTCAGCTGACGGGCCATCTTCGGCTACCATCTCTCCTTTCTTCGCCACAACGCGCCCGTCGGAGACTGCATCGACTTCCGTGACGCAAGACGGTGAATGGCTGCGCACGATTTCAAAGATCACAGGATAACTGCTTGTCAAGGGAACTGGGGATCGGTAGG
>NW_021319908.1:3752125-3760954 GCF_001605985.2 Dendrobium catenatum
CTATGAACTTAGTCCCAAGTTAACCAAGAGGGGGGGTGAATTGGTATTTTAAAAATTTTTTTTTCACAAAGAACTAAAATCACATAAACCAAAATCACACCACAAGAAAAATAAGTGCGGAAGCAAGAAACAAGAACACGGAGATTTATAGTGGTTCGGTCAACTCGTCCTACGTCCACTCCCCGGAGGCGCCCTCCGAGTATTGCACTACAATCGTGACTCTCCTTTAGCCCCCACAGCTAGGCGGAGAAGGCTTTGCAAAGAACCTCTTTTTGCCGCCCCGGTAAGGCAGAGAACCTATCTCCTTTTGCTTCCTCCTGAAGCTGGCAGAGAACCACAATTAGATGCTGAATCCTGACCTCTACCGACCCTTCCACGGATGAGAAACTCTAGATGAAGAAGAAGCAGAGCGATCCTTGAAGCAACCCTTATGAATCCCCTTACAAGCTCCCCCTCACAAGATCCTCTCTCTCTCTCTCTCTCTCTTTCTCTCCTCAAGGTCTTCTCAGGTCAAGGCAGCAGCAAAAGATTGTTCAAAATGTTGAACAAGAGCTCTTAAATAGAAGAGCTTCAAAGGAGCTTATTAATTGCAAGTTGCCGACAATATCGTCCATGCCGATATGGACATCATCCTGGCCGATCAATTCAAATCTCAGAAGATCGGCCAGAGCATCGCCCTGAATACAAACTGGATGATTTAAAATTGGCTTGATCGTCCAGGATGATCTCACAATCGTCCCGACCGATTAGTTCAAATCAGAGGAAAATCGTCCAGATCATCGCCCTGAATTCAAACTGTCCGATCCAGATCGTCCAGAAGAAACTAAGGTTTTTGAATAGATCATCCTGGATGATACTGCGATCATCCAAAACAATATGATCGTATCAATCATCCTAAATTACTTCCTTAATATGTCTGATTAATTAAGGCATAATTATGAATATCGTCCAGGCCGATCCAAGATCGTCCTGGCCGATTACCAAAATCCACAGAATACCTTAATTGTTTATGGTGACAACTTCTTTCTATTTTGAGCTTATCGTCCTGACTGATACACGTATCGTCCAGGATGATCTGTTAATGATGGCTGCCTTAATTAAGAATCCCGAATAGAATCTCTGTTTTAAAATAAATCGTCCAGGCCGATAAAAATATCGTCCTGGCCGATGTGAGTAAAAATAGAAATTCTAAATCTCTCAAGTGTGTGTGTGTGTGTAGGGTTACTTAGCATCAGTCTCTTTGAATATTACAAATAGACTCAAGAAGAGGAAAAAGCAAATTACAGACTGACTCAACCCTAACCTACGCAATCTTGAACTGGCTTCGTTTGTTCGTCCGGTCTTTGATTCCTAAACAGTTAGAAGTAACAGGCAGTCCAAGAGAATCAATAGTGTTTGTCAATCATTAAAACATAAGTCATGAAAATAAATTTGCAACATGCATGAATCCTTCTTCGCATCCGTATAGATCTGGGGTTCTTACTTCCTATGAGTGCAAGTGCCCATAGTTAATTACCCCTCTTACTACGTAAGAGAGAACTCTCGATTAAGGATGAATAAATTTTTAAGTGTTTAGTCTCAATTGTGGGAAAGATAAAGGTAAACCCGATTAAGATCCCATGGTTCCATCGTCCCGGGTATACCATAATTTTCACTCTACCAACACTAACAATCAATGATTGTAGTGTCCAGGAAATCTGATTAGCAGCCATGGGTTTCCTCCTCTTAGGGATCCCTAGTAGACTGAAGTGGTTAGGTTTAGATTTTTGTTTGATTTAATTTGAGTTGGTGCTTATGGCTTCCTTAGAAGCTGCCCAAGAGTTTGAATTTAGATTGGGATTTACGGCTTTCATAGAAAGTAACCCAAGGATTTAAATTTAGTTTGGGACTTACAACTTTCATAGAAAGTAGCCCGGAGATTTGAATTTGGAATTGGGGCTTATTACTCTATTTATGAGTGGCCAAGGATGGGTCTTACAACCTAACTCTATAGTGAGGCTGCCCGAAGATTTTGATTATTTGAGTAGGACTTATGGCTTCCCTTAGAAAGTAGCCTGAAAAGCGGGTCTTACAACTTAATCATTTAGACTAAGATGCCCATAGGTTTAAATTTTATTTTTTGAGGTTTAGGTTCATTATAAATTTATTTCATAATTTTCTTAAAATATTGGGGCTTACGACTTCAATTAGAAGTTGCCTGATAATTTGTTTAGTTTGGGGCTTATGGCTCCAATTAAGAGTTACCCGGATAGTTTGTTTAGTTTGGGGCTTACGGCTCCAATTAGGAGTTACCCGGATAGTTTGTTTAGTTTGGGGCTTACGACTCCAATTAGGAGTTGCCCGAAGAATTTTAGTTGGATAGGTCTTATGGCTTTCTTAGAAGTTACCTAACAATGGTTTTTATGACCTAGCCCTATAAGCTAAGCGGCCCGAGTTATAGGTCTTACAACCTAGTCCTTTAGACTAGGAATTTTAATTGTTTGGGTAAGACTTATGGCTTCCCTTAGGAAGTAGCCTAAAAAAGTGGGTCTTACGACTTAATCGTTTAAACTAAGATGCCCATAGGTTTAAATTTGATTTTTTAGGGTTTAGGATCATTACTATTTATTTAGCAATTTTCCTAAAATGTTGGGGCTTACGACCTCAGTAAGAAGTTGCCCGAAAGCGGGTCTTACAACCTAACCCTATAGACTAGGATGCCCAAGTGAGGGGTCTAGGTGTATTATCACCTATACACTTCTCTCAGATGTTGGACTTACGGCTTCTATTAGAAGTGGCTGGGGTAGTTTTAATTAGTGATTAGGAGTTAGGTCAATCTTTTCCTAAAATTTCCCCTTAAGGTCGGGCTTACGACTTTCCTACGAAAGTTGCCGAGTAGTGGGTCTTACAACCAAGTCCCTATGAATGAGGCTGCCCAAATGTTAGATTTGATTATTTAGAGATTTGTTCTAAACTTGTTGTGAGTTGGTTGAGTTTTGTAATTTTGATATTTTGAGGGTTTTTGACACTTGTGTTAGTTTTTTTTTTTTTACATGTAGTCTTTTTTCTTACTACAGTAGTCTAGTTCTCTACCTATTTTCTAGCACTTTTGCTCTACTAGTTTTCCGTACTTAGCTTTCTTGCTTTCCAGAATTTCATTCTAAATGCCGTGAATTATATTTCTCAGCATTCATTCAATTTATTTATGTGATATTGACTCTTCATTTGTTTGTTCGTAGGTGTTCGTAGTCAGTAGTTGCAGCAGTCATGGCTCGTATTTGTAGAGGATAGATCCCAAAGAAAGTTGCAAGAACTCGTACAAGAGGGACTTTGGAGAACTTGCATAAGAGTTCATTTTGAGTGTTTTAGAGAGTTCTGAGAGTTTGTACATAAGAGCTTTGGAGAGCAGTTTTGAGAGTTGTATTGATTTGATAATTATAATTTGAGCGATTTAGAGAGCAATCTGTACAGAGTTGAGAGTTTGAGAACTTTGTATATGTTGATTAGTGGAATTTTATTCTCTTTTCTTTATTGCCATTTTTTATTAATTAAATAATTAACCCATAAATCAATTCTAAATTACATTGCTCTCAAAAAAAAAATTTAATAACTCTTGAATTTTATATGATTTATCACGCTCTTTGTTATCTTACTAACTAGAAGAATAGGTGATAAGTTGAAGATTAGAGATCTCAAATGTTTCAAAGAGAAATAATATTTGAAATATTAAAAACAATTCAAAGTCTTCCACTTAATATTACTTGCGTTACAATCTTTAAAGAGGGGTCTTATTTAGAGACAATTAAGATAGTTTCATTTAAAGTCCTTCGAGTTATTTCAAGAAAAAAAAAATTTGGGCTAAGACGATAGCCAACAAATTATAATTTATGCTGAGTGACATTTGGGAGAGTAATGTGTGTTTGTAAGTTTCTCCACTCCCGTGCATTTGATGGCATAGGAGACTTTGAAGATCTCAATTAATCAATTATTTTGATTAATTTTAATCAAACTAATTTTATTAAATATTAATTAACTGAATTAGTTAATTAATACTTAAAAATCAATTTTGATATTTTAGTTAATTTAATATTCAAATTGAATTTCCCTTTGAATTTTGAGAAAATTTCGGCAGCCTCTCGGCGTCTCCTCCCTACTAAGGGAGAAATTGGGACGGCACTTTTTGTAATTCTTCCTACCCAGACCTAAGGTCGACGGCGTAGGGTCTTTGATTTCAAACCATCTCACTAGGATCTATGATCAACTGCTTGAGGTCTTCAAATTATAAAACCATCCGCCCAGATCTAAGATCGATGGCGCGGGTCTTCATATTTAAAACCATCTGCCCGGATTAAAAATCAACGGCACTGGTCTTCAAATTCAAACCATCCCGATCAGACCTATGGTACGACGGCTGAGTGACGCGTGCAATTTTCTCGGCCTCCTGTGAAGCAACGGAGCCGAACAACAACAACGAAAGGATAAGATGAACGGAGAACCCTAGACGCTTATGCGAAGCAATGAAGTCGAACAGCCACGAGGGAACCGAATGAGCGAGCGTCAGTTTTTTTTTTCACGGGATTCCTTCCTTTTTATCTCTTTGAATTGTCGGTGCCTCCGAAGAGGTGCGTTTTTTCGGAGATGTGAGGCCAGTAGAGGTGGTTGCTGGTCTGAGTTTTTTTTTCTGATTTAATTTAATTTTTTTTCTTAAGTCAACAACTAGGTTTACTCAAATTATCACTTCACTACATGTCTTAGGAAGAGAACTCACTAACTATAAAAAATTTAATAAAATTTTGAGATGATTTCCTTCTTTCTTGGATCACTCATTGCTTATGAGCAAGGAGTGAACTAAAAACAACGTGATGCAAGTGAGAAAAAGAACGAGAAAATTGTGGTGCTGAAGGCCAACTACACAAACACTAATTCTTCTGAGTCTGAAAGAGATGATGTTGCCTTAATCACTAGGCAATTCAAAAGCTTTCTAAGGAAGTAGCAAAAACACTATCAAAAGTGGAATAAAGGTAAGAGTAGCAAGAATCTTAAATGTTCTACAGATATGATTTTCTTTGAATGCAGGAAGATGGGACATGTTAAAAACTTATTTTCCTATACTTCAGGCTCACCTAAGTAAAGAGAAGTGTGAGGAAACCCCCAAGTTCAAGAAGGACAAGAAGCAATTTCAAAAGGCATTCTAGGTAGATTCTGTATCTAACTCCTCTGAGACTAAAGCTAAAAAGGATAGTACAAACTTATGTTTGATGGCGGACAATTATATTGGCATGTCTGACCAAGAAGAGGTATGTGAACTAACATATGATTAATTACTTAAAGTTTCTGAAAAAATTCATGCATCATATAGGAAACTTAAGAAATCACATGCTAGCTTAAAATTGGAATTTTTTAAAATTTATAAAAAGAGCATGAAGTTTACTAAATCTCACTCTACACTTGAGAGCAATCATATGTCATTATTTGATAAATTTGACAAGTTAAATAAAAAGTATTCTGAGTTAGTCATTGAGCTTGATTCATTGAAAGCATCTCACACCTCATTTAAAAAAAAATTAAAAAATATATTGATGAATTTGAGAGTAGGGAGCACTATTTTAAAGTTGATAATACTATTTTAGAAAGTGCTAACTGATTTTTTAAAGCTAAATTGAAAGAACTTGAGGGAAATAGGACTCCACCCACACCTAAATAGTTTTTCAATCCTGATCCAAATCCAAAACTTTTAAAACTTAGGAAAAGGCACTATAGCCTGAATTGATTAGTAATCCCCTTTCCTGGTGTTAGATGTTTTTTATGTGGCATGCTAGGACACATTTCACATACTTGCACTATTCACCATAGTACACATTGGGTGTGGAGACCCAAATTATATGATGCACAGCATAACACACATGTATTGCATTCTTTTTCTATAATAAGGGTCCCAAACTTATTTGGGTTCCTAAATCTAATGATTGATGATTTTATAGGATTGCTCTCACAAAAGACCTTCTGAGAGCATGTGATACCTGGACAACAGATGCTCATAACACATGACTAGAGATGATAATCAATTTGTTTCACTGCAGGTCAAGGTTGGAGGTAAGGTCACTTTTGGCGAAACACCACAAAGAAAGTGGTGAGTGCATGTATAATAATAAACTCCAATAACCTTTTGATTGAAAATATTTTGCTTGCAGATGGACTGAAACATAACTTTCTCATCATCAGTTAGATTTACGATAAGGGCTTCATCATAAAATTTTTTATAAATATATGCATTATTAGCTTGTATAACAACTGTATTTTGTAGGAAAAGCAAATTAATAATATTTACATGCTTGATTTAAATAATACTAAATGTGTTGCTTCATTTTGCTTAAAAACTATTGTTGATGAGTCTTTGTTGTGGCACAAAAGGTTATGTCATGCCAATATGAAAAAAAATTAAAAAAGTGATCCAAAAAGACCTAGTTAGAGGTATCCCCAAGCTTAAGTTCACTAAAGACCACATGTATGATGCCTGTCAATTAGGGAAGCATGTCCAATCCTCTTTCCATTCCATTAAGGACATTAGCACCTCTAGACCTTTAAAAGACCTTCATAAGAATTTAATTGGACCCATCAGCACTGCCAGCTAAGGGGGGAAATTCTTTGGATTTGTGATTGTCGATCACTACTTGAGGTTCACTTGGATTAAATTTATGTCACATAAAAGTGAGTCTTTTGATGAATTTAGATCCTTCTTCACTTGAATTCAGAAAAAGCTAGGTTGTGAGATCTTAACCATCCATAGTGACCATGGTGGAGAGTTTAAAAATGAGAGATTTAGAGAGTTTTATGAGGATAAAGGGATTAGTCACAACTTCTCAGCTCCTAGGACCCCTCAACCAAACAAGGAAGCTGAAAGGAAGAATAGGATCTTAGTTGAGGATGTTAGAGCCATGCTTGTTGAGTTTTCACTTCCAAAATACTTCCAATCCCAGCCAAATTATTCCTTTTCAGAGCTGCGTCTACATTAATTTTAATCCACCCGGGTGGAGGAGGATGCCAAGGAAACAACAGCAATTGTTGATTAGCATCCCAGTTATCTGGTTGAATATTTAAAAAGTTACTTCTAACAGCAAATGAAATAGCATTCGTAGAAATAGTATTATCCGAATCATCCTTATCACCATGAACCACCTTACATCTACTCTTCCAAACAAGATAAACAGCAGTACAAAGAATATTTGCACTAAGAGAATTCTTTCCCACAAGCCTTTGAAGGCACTCCAGGCAATCCAGAAAGCCGTTAAAAATCGGAATTGAAAAACCCAAGCTGTTCACTAAAGATACTACATTCTGGATCTTGAAATAATTACCAACCAAATGGCAGTTATCCTCATCTACTCCACAACCTCTCGGGCAACCAGGAAAATTGCTTAATCTCCTATTTACCAGGAAAGTATTGAACGGAAGGGCATTTTTGCAAATTCTCCACCAAAAAAGTTCAATTTTCGGTTTTAACTTAAGCTTATTCATCCAATTTCAATGAGCAACCTCCTCCTCATGAACCATAGCTGCTTCAAATGCCAAGACCGTGATAGATTTCCAAGCGAACTTACATTTCAACTCTAGCACATCTGAATTTCTGTTGATATTAATAGGAATAATAGAAATTATCTCCATAAGCTGCTCCCCAAAATTGACTTTAAGCTTCTCCAAATTCCATTCACCATTTGAAATGAAAGTGCTAAGTTTAACATCTGAAATGTTTTGAATATTAACAAATATAGGCCATTTAGCAATACATTTGTCTAAAATCCAAGAGTCATTCATCCAGTTGATAGAATCCCCATTGGAAATACTCTATCTAAGAATATTTTTGAGAAATTTAGCTCCCATAGTAATAATCTTCCAAGAGGATGAAATACCTCCCTTCACAGACTCCGACCACAAATCTTCCCCATACTTAGCTCTTAGTATTTGATTCAATAAAGAATGAGGCTTCATGTACAAATTCCAAGAAAATTTGGCCCGAAGAGGACCAACCTTTGACACAGCAGAAAACAAACCTCTACCACCCTCAATCTTCGACTTACAAAGCAAATCCCAAGAAGCATAATGGAGACCAGCATTGCCATTATTTTTACTCCAAAGGAACCCTCTTCACATCTTATCAAACTCCTTGAGAATACTCAAAGGAACTAACGAAAGAGTAGACAAAAACTGAGGCAAAGACAGGAAAGCTGATTTAACTAAAACCAATTTACCTTCCAAGGAAATGCATTTCTTCCCCCAAGTATTAAGCCTATTAGTAGCAACCTCCAACAACACCTGGAAATTTGAAGCAATCAGCCTCCTTAAGGTCATCTTCACACCAAGGTAGCTAATTTCCTTCAACACTTTAAATTTGAGCTTCTTAACAATCTTCTTCTGGATGTTCCTTTTAGTAAACCTCCCAAAAATAATCATAGACTTCAAATTGTTAACCTTTTGCCCCGTACAATTACAATAATTGGAAATGATTTCCTTCAACTCCTTGACTTCTTTGATCTTAGCTTTCGAAAAGATTAAAATATCATCCGCATAGAGTAAGTCAGAAACTCTTGGAGCTAACGGAGAAATTGGAACTTAGGAGACCTTTCTGATGCTCTACAAGTCATCCCAAGGATTTGATCTTAGGAGACCTTTCTGATGGAGTTAGGACTAGACATGGACTTAGGAAGGAGGTGAACCACTCTGCCTTTATCTCAATGACTGAACCCACCAATATAAACCAAGCCCTTACTAATGAGTTTTGGATTTTAGCCATGCAAGAGGAGTTGAATCAATTTGTTAGGAATGATGTTTGGGAGCTTGTAGAAAGACCTAAGG
>NW_021319908.1:3762115-3769755 GCF_001605985.2 Dendrobium catenatum
TGTTCTTTTCTTCTTTTTGCTTTACTTTCAATTTTTTGTTTGATTTATTTTACTTTCATTTGGTTTTTAAAATTATCACTGAAATGATATCCTATGCCTTATCCTTGGTTTCGAAAATTTGTAGTCAATGTTTTACATCTCTTAAATCTATTAGATGGTAAAAATATACCGTTAATTGTGTCTCTTTCTCTAATCTATTTTAATGGTACAATTTTCTTTTCTAATCAAAAATCTATTTCAAATTAACAATTGTGTGTAAAATTAAGATCTTTTCTAACCTTGCCAAAGCAAATCTATCTTGTATTTATAATGATCAAAGTCTTTTTGGCACATCAAAATTCCTCGTTACTCTTGTCAATGGTTATTGATTCTATTTTGTGAATTGTTCTTCCCTACGTTAGAGAGAGCTCCTAT
Source organism: Dendrobium catenatum (assembly GCF_001605985.2). Lineage (NCBI taxonomy): Eukaryota > Viridiplantae > Streptophyta > Magnoliopsida > Asparagales > Orchidaceae > Dendrobium > Dendrobium catenatum. The sequence continues at coordinate 3,762,530 of NW_021319908.1, forward strand.
TCTCTAATATCTAGAAGATATACTCACAACTAAGATTATTTTTAAGAGTTTTTGAAAGAGAATGAAGCTTGCAAAAATAAAAAATTTAGCCAATGATGCCAACAAAAGATGCGCAATGACGCCAAAATTGAAAACAAATATATACACAAAGTGTATTAAAAATCAAAAGATGCACAAAGTGCCATTCAATTGACAAGAGGCATAAAATAAGCCCACCAAAAGCAAGCTCTCCTCTCCTTTCAAATCTTTTAAAACTTAGAAGATTTCATATATCAAAGGCTTGATTTTGATTATTTTGCGATTGTGACAAATTCACTTTGGTTCATTATTCTATAAGAGATTTTTTCTGGAAACAAGTGATGAATGGATCCTTTTTCTATCCAATTGAATTCTTTGAGTTAGTTCATTGACTTCCAAAGATAATTCTACCCTAAAATAAAGTCCGAGCTAAGGGTAATCATGATTGGATATTATACCGTTTTATGGACTTTTTTGATGTTGATTCATTAGCTCACAAAATTTTTACAAATCAATCACATGGAATACTACATCATGTTCATGCCTTGGTTAAAAAAAAAAAGAGGTCTTTTATTTTTTTTCTTAGTTTCCTCCTTTTTGAGATGTCAAAAGGGGGAGAGGGGTCTTTTGTATGCTTGCACTTTCAATTCCATGTTATACACTACTATTTTTTGGATTAATTGTCAAAGTGTTTGCCATCATTAAAAAGAGGGAGATTGTTAAAGATTCTATGAATTATGTTTTGATGATTAGCAAACACTCTTTCTTCTTTTCGACTGCCTTTACTACTAATATTTTCAGGATTCAAAGATCGGACTGAAATCAGAATCAGCTCAAGATTGGGTAGATTAGGGTTGAGTCAATCTGTAATTTTCTTTTTTCTTTCTTGAGTCAATTGTAATTATTTGAATTGACTGATGTTAAGTAACCCTACACACACACTTGAGAGATTTAGAACTTTTGTTTTTACTCACATCAGCCTGGATGATATTTATATCATCCTGGACGATCGAGTTCAAAATAGAAGATCTAATCAGGATTTCTTAGTTAAGGCAGCCATAATTAACTGATCAGCCTGGACAATACCTGTATTGGCCAGGACGATATGCTCAATGTAGAAAGAAATTGCCGCCATGATCTATTTAGGTATTCTGTATTTTTGGAAATCAGTCAGGACGATTCTTTTATCGGCCTGAACATAATTATGCCTAAATTGATCCAGCAATCATGGGAGTAATTAAGGATGATTGATATGATCACATCATCCTGGATGATCGCAATATCGGCCTGGACGTTCCATTCAAAAACCCTTGGTTTCTCTTGGACGATAAATATCGGCTAGTACAAATTCAGGGCGATGCTTTGGCCGATTTAGATCGGACAGCTCAAATTCAGGGCGATGCTCTCGATGATTTTCCTTTGATTTGAACTGATCGGCCAGGACGATCGTGAGATCAGCCAAGATGATCGTGAGATCGTCTGGGATGATCAAGCAAATTTTCAATCATTCAGTTTGCATTTATGGCGATGCTCTGGCCGATCTTATGAGAATTGTACTGATCGGCCAGAATGATTTCCATATTGTTCTGGACGATAAAGTCGGTAACTTGCAATTAATGAGCTCCTTTGAAGCTCTTCTATTTAAGAGCTCTTATTCAACATTTTTGAATATCCTTAGCTGCTTTCTTGACTTGAGAAAACCTAAAGGAGAGAGAGAGAGGGAGAGAGAGAGAGAGAGAGAGAGAGAGAGAGAGAGAGGATCTTTTGAGGGGGTTCACAAGGGTTACTCCAAGCATTGTTCCACTTCTTCTTCCCTAGAGTCTCTTGTCCTTGGAAGGGTTGGGAGAGGTAAGTTTCAACAAGTGATCGTGGTTCTCTACCTGCTTCAAGAGGAAGCAAAAGAAGTTGGGTTCTCTGCCTTGCCGTGTGTGGCAAAAAGGAGGTGTTTTTATAAGGGCTTCTCCGCCTAGCTGTGGGGGATAAAAGAGTGTCACGTTGGTAGTGCAATACTAGGAGGGCGCCTCCGGGGAGTGGACGTAGGTCAAGTTGACCGAACCACTATAAATCCATGTGTTCTTTTTACTGCTTCCGCACTTTAATTTTTTGCACTTGTTTTTCTGAGGTGACTTTGGTTTGTGATAATTGTTCTCTTGGTTTTAAAGAAATTTTAAAATACCAATTCACCCCCCCCCCCCCCCCCCCCCCCCCCTCTTGGTTAGCCTCGGGACTACTTCATAGGGCCTAACATCCCTAACGAACTTTCAAATCTTTGATATTTTAAACTAATCATACATGATGATCCAATAATTATCCTAGACAATCAGTTATTTTTCCATCATCTAGACAGGTAAAGTCTGGCCTAATTGAGGAATTGTCTGGATGATACTCAATAATTTTGACCTAATCATAAAGGTTGATGTCCTATCATCCTGGATGATAAGAATAAATAAGGTCTTTAATTGTCCAGCCTCCTCTAGATCATCCTAGTTGATTGAGCTAAATTTTTACTTATCGTACAGGTCGATCATCCTGGACAATCTTTAATGGTTAATTATAAATTAGGGAAAATTGGAAGCCCCTCTATATAAGAACTCTTGTTTACTCAAGAGGTGATCTTTTTCTATTGTCCTGACTTGAGAGAGATAAAAGAAGAGGGAGAGTATGTGTGAGAGAGAGGATCTTGTGAGGGGGAGTTTGAGAGGGTTTCACAAAGGTTGCTCCAAGCAAGGATCTGAGTCATCTTATCCGATTGTTTTCCCTGGTTCCTTGGAGGTTTGAGAGAGGTCTACTTCAGTAATTAATCAAGGTTCTCTACCTGCTTTAGGAGGAAGCGAAAGGAGTTGGGTTTTCTGCCTCATCGGAGTCAATAGAAAGGAGAAATCTTATAGGCTTCACTGTCATGGGAGCAAAGGAGATTCATTGAGTTTAGTGCAATACCCGGAGGAGAGGCTCTGAGGAGTGGACATAGGTCAAGTTGTTCGAACCATTATAAAATTTTTTGTGTTCTTTCTTATTGCTTTTCTACATTTAATTTCCACACCTTAATTTTCATGGTGAATGTTAGTTTGGTTTAAGATCATGAATTCTATCTGAGAAATTTTTAAAACACCAATTTACCCCCCCCCCCCCTCTTGGTTAGCCTCGGGCTAGTTTATAAGGGCTTAACATCCCAAATAAACTTTTAAAATTGGAGTTCGATCTAATTTCTAACGATGATATTTTAGGTGGATTATCATTAATTTCATGCACAAAGCCTTATTGACAGATAATATATCTCCCCTAAGGGAGAAGATATCACTAATTAATAAGTGTTTGGACATGATGATAATGATTATTATTAGTTCAAAATTTTTTTAAAGAAGACTAATTTGAATTTTGAAAATTTCTTTTGGGAAATTTGGATTTAAATTTCAATTTTGAAATCAAACTAACCATTAAGGTCTATTTATTGCATCATAAGGAAAAAATAAAATCCCCTAACAGGTTCAAATCCAGAATTGTAGATATTCTATTGAACATAATAGGCTTATTTAAGGTAAAACCATATATGACCCCAAAGGGTTAAAATAAAGATTAGCCAAATGTCGGGATATGGTAATCAAGGGAAGTTATTGCTAATTTCATGTTCAAATTAATCCTAAAAAATGGTATGTCTCCCCGGATGAAAAAGATCTCTTTCATTAATAATCATTCAAACAAGACAATAATGATCATTATAAGCTATACTTCCCAAAAGAAATGCTAATTAAGTATTGAAAATCAATTTTGAAAATTGATGTGGGTTTTAAATCTACTAAGAGTGCAAGCCCTCGTACTTATTTACATTATAGGAAATTGAAGCTTCCTACAAAAAATCTTGATTAAAATAATGGCAAAATTTTGTTAAAAGATTTTTTTAGGAGTTATATCAAAGAAGCCATATTTGGAATTTCAATGGGGAATGGAACAAAATCGAACAATTATTTTTAGATTCAAGGGAAGAAGAGTAGGGGACTCTTTGGGATCCTGGAATAATAAAAAAGTGTCTCAATCTAATCAAAGTGTTGGGCTTTAAGTTTTGGGTTAAAAAAAGATTTAATTTAAGTTGAGCATTTTAATAGAAAATTAGGATTGAATTCCCGAAGGTTGGCTTCTTATGATTCAAAATCCACCTTAGATCTTAAATCTAAATTGGGCACCACATAATGGTGACCTAAACCTAACTAAATCAATGCAAAATCTAGACTTACCCCCACCTAGATTTGTAAGCTAACTAGTTGCCTAGTCAATTTTAAATCCATGAGTTCGATCATTTTATAAAAGAGTGGTAGGGACATTTTTATTAAGTTTTTGGAGACTTGGAGCCAATGTCTAGATATTATCCTAAATGTCCCCTTAACTTATATTGGGTGAAAATGCTTAAGACAGATGTAATTAAAATTTAGACTCTTTTAAATATGTTTCTAATGCAATATGTGCTGGTCAAAATATCTAAATCATGAATGCTTGAAATTAAAAAAAAAAAGACTTAAAAATAGTTTTTTAGAAGACTAGACTTCCCTAGGTTCAGCACCTCATCCTCATAGGTTAGATTATATGAACTATACCAGCAGGCGGGAAGTGTCATAAAATAAGGAAAGAAAGATGCATTAATATATATGGGACCCCAAACTATTTCCATCTTATTTCCTAGGCTGTTATCTTTCTATGATATTTAACTTCTAAAATTTTAAGAATTAATTACGTGGAGAAGAATTTTCATAACCTCATGAGTCTCACGTATCTAGGCTAAATTAAAAGCAGCACAAAATCGCCAAAAAATTTAAAAAAATAGGAAAAATCCTAGTCAAAATCATATTAAAAAAACACATCACATATAATCAAACAAATTAATAAATGTTCATATGTGAATTGTCTTGCTTATTACAACCCAGAAATACATAAACTAAAAGTGGCCAGGCACCACTAACCACAACCTGGATTCTAATCCTAATACATACACAAGTGACTTTGAGTGAGATATTGTTTGTCTTCAATTCCTCGATCTTCTCTCCTTTAGGCTCCTTGGATACTTCATAGCTGGATACCCAAATGGAAAAGAGAACTCTTCCATCGAGGGGAAGTTTACTCTTTCCACTTTGGATATAAAAAAGAATCATCAAAATTTAGACTTCTAAATGGAAAAGGACTATTCCCCAAAGGAGTATCCTTTCCTCTTTAGAATCCAAGCTTTGGGTCCATTTATCTCCTCTCAAATGTACACTTTCACAACTTTTAATTATTGCAATCCATGACCCCTAGTTTGTGATTTTGATGATGACAAATAATGTTGCCTGATAATGTTGTATGAACTACTATTCATTGAATATCTTAGATTTCTATTATTATCTATGAGTACTAATGTTTCAAGAAGAACACAAGTTACTCAGGACAACAAGAAGACTCAAGACTAAATAGAGTAGGAGTGTGAGTCTGTAACATTATAACTTTTTAATTTATTTTATTCTCTTTTCTTAAGTCTGGACACAAACTGCATGTAAATCTGAGCAACCATATACACACATAAGGGGAGAGGGTTTTTAAAGAAAATTATAATTTTTTTTCTGTTGATCATATTGTACGAATTTATATTGTACTATACGATCTAATCTGATTAGAACTTCTTTCTGTGAATAGGTCATACTATACAATTTGTATTGTATTGTACGATGTGTTACTAATCCAAAACCCTAGCCGCCAGATTAGTTTAAGTGTTATCAATCGTTCGTACTGTACAAAGTAATTCATACTGTACAATTTATTTTGAATACTTACTTAAATTAACCCTTGATTAGTGGAATAAATCAAGGATTAATCTTTGATTGGTCATTATACTGTATGAACCCATTCGTACTATACGATGAATCAAAACTATTTTTGATCGTCCCGAAGTTCGTCCTGGACGATCCCTTGATTTTTGCCTAATTATATTGTACAAAGTGTATCGTACCCTATGATGTACAGAGACGAGTTTAAATCATCTCGGACTTCATCCTGAATGATACCTTGAATTTGACTATTCATACTGTATGAAGTAGGTCGTACCCTACGATGAATAGAGATGAGTTTTGATCGTCCCGGCTATCATCCTGTAACGAACAAACGAGTTGAGGATCATACGGTAGGAGTTATATCGTACTGTATGATTATATTCAAAAGTTTTTGAACTGTTCGTAAACCTTCATACCAGGATGAAGCTTGTTTATATGAATCATACTGTATGATGAGGAATCATACTGTACGATAGTAATGGCTAATTTGAAATTTTTTAGGGTTTTTAGAGCCCATTTTAATTATCAAAAAATAATGATTTTAATGTGTGACTAAGAGAGAGGAACGTGAGTAGAGAGGGACTCCTTGGGAGAGAGCTCTTGAGAAGATTTAGGGTTTGAGAGAGGAAGAAAAGGGTGAGCTTGATGAGGGAGAAGAAGTGTGAGGGAAATCACATGGTTGCTCCGTTCTTGCTGCACTTTATTCCTCCTATGGCCCGTGAATATCTTGTGGGAGGCTCTCTTAGGGGGAGACGCTTCTACGTCCATGTTCTCTAAGGTTCTCTGTCTTCTCCAGGAGGGAGAAAAATGAGAAGGGTATGCTACTATCGCTAGGATGGTGAGAAAAGCATTTGGCACTCCACCATGCCGGGTTGGTGAAACTGAGTCTTGTGAGGGCTTCTCCGCCTTTCTTGAGGGCAAAAAAGGAGAACTATAGTTTTTTAGTGAAATTTCCGGAGTGGAGGACTCCAAGGAGTGGACGTAGGTCAAGTGACCGAACCACTATAAATCTCTAGTGTGATCATTCCCTTACCACTTTTTACTTTTGCTTGCATTTGATTTTTATTATAATTTCTTGGTAAAATTCTCTATGTAATCCATTGTTTCTATTTGTGTTCAAGTATTCGCTTTCGCATTAGTTAATTTTTTCCAAGGAGTGGACGTAGGTCAAGTGACCGAACCACTATAAATCTCTAGTGTGATCATTCCCTTACCACTTTTTACTTTTGCTTGCATTTGATTTTTATTATAATTTCTTGGTAAAATTCTCTATGTAATCCATTGTTTCTATTTGTGTTCAAGTATTCGCTTTCGCATTAGTTAATTTTTTGTCAAAAATTTAAAAACATAAAAAACTTTTAGAACTCTTGTTTAGGATTTTTTATTGCAATAAGATTTTGGCAATTCCCCCCCCCCCCC
>NW_021319908.1:3774888-3790915 GCF_001605985.2 Dendrobium catenatum
GGATATCTTGAAGAATGTTATGTTCGTCTTTTAAGATGATATAATATTCTTCTTTCCATATCTAAATAAAAGAATGAATATACTTTTTTAAAAAAACGTATTTCTATTTTTAAACATATTCTATAGGATTTCATGTTCATCTTTTGAGATGATATTTTATTCTTTGAATTATGTTTGATTATGAAAATATCAATTTTCAAAACCCTATTCTGATATTGAATCCATTATAGAATATTGTGTCGGCCTCTCGAGACCGTACTTTATTCTCAATGCAGTATTCGATTACAAAATAGGAGAAATCAAAATCTGCGTGGTGACACAAATTTTCCCACCAAGCACATCATCAATCCACATAGTATAGTAAAAGTAAATTGACACACCAAGCAATTTCAATCATAACATATAATAAAATCTCAAAAATATGCCACACGACAAAAAAGTAAACCTCCGCCCAACTTAGATCTAGAGCTGGTTGTCCTAGCAAACCATCTAAAATATGTATAGAGGGCCATCAAGCTAGGGTAGATCCTAAATTAGGTCATTTGTTAGAGTTTTCTAATGTTTAAGTTTGTTAAAGGTTGAAGGGTAGATTTAAGTTTGAGTTTAAGTGTTTGTGTATTAAAGATTAATTCATAGTAGATTTTAACTGTTGAATGATTACTACCTTTTTGCACATCGAGATTATGAAGTTTATTTCTCCTTTCTTGGGGTTAAGTTAATAGTCTTGTAGGCTTGGATTACCTAGTAGCAATCAGGGTTGATTAAATTGATTTAATTGGTTAAAAATAAAAGGTGGATTAATATTAATTAATTAATTTTTTTTTAAGTTAGATTGATTTATGTTTTCCATCAACAGGTTCGAGGCATTATGCCACCAAGCTTGAGGAACCAGACCTCCTTAGGATACGTTACCCCATAGCCCAGAGTAGTTCATCCTAAAAACTTTATTGATGTAGTTCAATTAAGGATGTTAATTTGGTTAAATAATTAAAAGTAATTTAATTTTGATATTTAACACTCCATTGAATTCATTCGTGGTGTTGTGCCACCAAGCTCAAGGAACCAGACCTCCTTAAGACATGTATCCCCATAGCCCAGAGTTGTCTATCTAATAAACATCATCTTTGGAGTGGTCGTTATGTATTAGAATATTTTTCAAATGATTTTATTTATCATATTGGAATTTTCTATAATTTTAATGAATTATTGAATTTTTGGCATTATTTTAATGTGCTAATTAAGAGGTTAAAAGTTGACTTTTAAAATTAATGTTATTTTTTGTGTTCTAGAGAGAGAAGCTCCTAGTTTTTTCTAGAGAGAGAAATTCTTGATTTTTGAATTCTTTTGTTCACGGGTTTTGCGCTAGCGGAAGATCGTGCTGCCGGAAGTTTATGCTGGCTGATCGGCGGTTCCTCTTTGTTTGGATCATGACGAACTTTTGTTCGACAGGTACCAACCGTGGTATTGGTAAGGTTGGAGGTGGAATTGTTATCAGGGAAGGTGTGAAGCCACTGGTTTATTAAGAGGTGATTGTCGGTAAAGGAAAGCAGGTTGCGGTTGATCGGGAATCTGAGGATATCAATGTTTCTGTGAATGGAAAATTGATCTTGAAAATATTCCAAATGTGTCTGCGTCGGAGGGCATGATTCTAAATGTTAATAAGTTTGTGTTTAATCATGAAGAACAAGTTGGATGGGATTTGATTTCTGAGATTGATAATTCTGCAAAGGAAGTGGTTCATGATTTTTCTCTAAAGAAGTTGAGTTTGGAAAAGAATCTGGATTCCTCTGTTCTGCGGGATTTTGATTTGAATGTTATAAAGGAAAATTTTAAAGAAGCCTAGAAAAGGACGCAACATATCAAGATCTTTAATAACAAGGTGATATCGGAGATGTCTGAAGATGGTATGGTGGTAAAACTCAATGCTGAGAAGGAAATGTTAAATTCGGAGGTTCTGAAACACTCTCTGGTTGTTAAGGTATTAGGAGATAAAGTTTCCTTTCCTTTCTGCAGCTTGGAGTTGAGGAAGTAGTGGAGTAAGTTCATAAGTTTTCATATGACTTCCATTGGGTTAGATTGGATCTTATGCTCATTTAAATCAATGAAAGCAATGGAAGAAGTTCTGAATGGTGGCCCTTGGTTCGTGGGAGGCCATATTGTCAGGATGGATAAATGGTCTCCATTTTTCAATCCTAATTCCTTCAGAGGAATTACTGCACCGGTTTGGGTTCGGTTTCCTTGCTTACCATTATATTGTTGGGATGAGGAAAACATCATTAGGATTGCATCGAGAATTGGAGCTCCTATGTTGTTGGATGGTAATTCATTTAGATGGGGGAAGCGGGAATTTGCTCGGGTATGTATCATACTGAATTTGGAAAATAGTCTCCCAAATGGTGTGTGGGTTGATGGATTGTTGGTCGTTTCTTCCAAAGAATTGGATATGAGAAGATTGATTTAATTTGCTACCAGTGTGGGAAGATGGGGCATAAGAGCAAGCTGTGCCCTAAAAGTGTGAAGAAAGTCCCGGTGGAGAAACTGATTAAGAAAGCTGATGCTAAGAAGAATGTGGATGGGAAGGTTGACAGGGAAGGTGCTGAGGAAGCTAATGAGAACTATGGGATGTGGATACACGTTAAGTTTAAAAATAGGAGGTTTTGGAATGGTAAGGCAAAGGCTATTGATAAGCCTAGAAGAAATAAAGCTGGAACTGAGGTTCTGGCTCATGTATCTCAGTCTGATGCATGACAAAATCAGAAGCTAGAAAAAGTGATGGAGCCAAAATTTCAGAGGGATCAGACTGATATGGATACTGTAAATAATGTTAGTCAAAAAGTTTGTGATAGTGTGCTGGAGGTTTTTTGTTTCAAACAAATTTGATGCTCTGTTTAATGAAACTGAAGAAGGGGAAGTGAAGGATCATTCTTGTATGGATCAACAACAGAAGTTGGTTGATGGTGTTAAGATGTCAGAGGATGTGGAAACATTAGTTTCTCGGAATAACAGTCTGATGAAGGTTAAACTAGCCAAGGAATTGAAATCATTGGGCCCCTTGGAGTGAGAGCATAGGAAAAAGAGGAAGGAGACTAAAGGAAGTTTGCCAGGTGGGGATGGATCCCCGATGGTAAATAGATGAATTCGTTACTTTTCTAGAATTGTAGGGGAGCCAGGAAAAAAAGAGGCTTTCTTGTATCTCAAGGAGATAGTTAGAGATCATGGAGTTTATTTTCTTAGATTGATGGAGACCAAGTTATCTAGTATTGATAGAATTGAAGTTGATTTTCTTATTGGGAAGGATTCGGATTGCTTTCATTTCCCAGCTATGGGCACTGCGGGTGGCATTTTGGTGCTCCAAAGGCTCCCCTATAATTCTATATATATATATATATATATATATATATATATATCTATTATATTAATCAAGTGTATTCATAGGAAACTCAAGTTTCCTACATTGTAATTAACTAGGGGAGTAGACCCCATATCAATTTTAAAGAAAAAAAGTTAATTCTCTTTTGGAAAAATTAAAATTATTGATGATCATTATCATTATATTTGGATGATCAACAATAAACAATATTTTCTTTTCTATGGAAGATATATCATTTATTATCATGAAATTGAATATGAAATTAATGATACTCATCATTTTGTCCCTCTAAGGTCATATATAGTTTTCCTTGCAAGGTGATATATCATTTATAATGGCGTGTTCAATTTTAAAACTGAAATTCCAAAAATTAAATTTTCCCAAAAAAAATTAAAAATTTTTAAAATTAAAAATATTTTTTTAAATAGTATTAATTAAAAAGAATAATTATGTATTAGAAATTTAAAAGTTTTAGAATTATTTAAAATAAATATATTAATTTAAAATAATTTTTATTTTAAAATAATGAAGTTAATTCTCTGAATATTTTTATATATTTTATAAATTTTATTTTGTTTGAAATTAATTTTAAAAAAAAAATAAATTAATTTTACATTTAAAAATGATTTTAAACTAATTTAAAATTGTTTTTAAATTAACATGGCGAACTCTAGTTCGTCGGTCAAAAATGTAGGTGGCGGCGGTAGTGTGCCACGTTCTTCATGCGGAATCTCCTGGGCGAACCACACGTCGAGGTGTGGTTAGTTACTTAATCATGTTAGTGGGTATCCACAGCCGTCATATCCGCGAAGATTCTATCAGACAGCTTGATTACACCCCGCAATTTGATCTCAGCTAAGTGAGATCAAACGATAGAGGAATGATCCTGTAGTTTGGAACAAAGGGATTGGATTTAGTCGGATGAGCTAATGACCGTTGGACAGATCTGTAGTTAGATAAAGCCATAGACAGATGTGATCTGTGTAGTCAATCGTAAGATCAATAGCCTAAAAAATGTTTATTTATAACAATCCATGATTAACACCCTAATACCAATTTTTGTCTCGTTCTCTCAATCCAGATGATCAAACCTCATAAAATTTTAAACCTAGGTTGTATTAATGAACAAATTTAATGGGGGATCAACATTGCATTTTTAGATGCACTTAAAAAAAAGCTATTTTACCCTAAACACTATGACCTAGGTCTAAGGTTTCTAATGGATTTTACCATTAGATCTTCAAGTTCTTGATATGGTTAAGCTTGTAGACTACTCACGTAAGTTTTCCCAGTTGAAAGAATGGATTAATACACCTTGGATTGATTATTTTAGCTCCTTGGATAGAAAACACTTGGGATCACCTGAAAGCTATTCACCATAGGTATTTTATGGTGGGTTTAGTTGGGAGATGGAAGGGGAGATCTCTGGAGCTCAAGAGAAGGCTTAAAATACTCTGGGAGACTCAGGGATGTGAGAGAGTTCATGATAATAAATTGTCTCATTTTGAAGAACGTATCCTATTCAAATAGCTTAGGAGTAGTTGGACGGACCTGATGCATCATAGACCTTGCTCTGATAAGGGACAGGTGTCTCAAGCTGTTATAAGGCTGAGCCAAATGCTAGAATGGCCTTATAGCTATTGGATGCCTTTTGATTTGGGGGGGGGGGGGGGGGGGGGGCACTCCTTCCATTTTAGTCTGAATTGGGCCCTAAGCTCAGTTTGGGGAGCTTAAGGAGAGCTTTAGGGTCTGAATTGAATGCTTAGAGAAGCTGGGATAGGAAGTGGTTGGATAAAATTAGGGAGTTGATCATTTATAATTGTTTTAATCATGGGTTGACTCCTTTGACCAGTTAACCAATCAATGGAGGTTGAGGTGGCCGGGAAGGAGTGTGAGAAGCTAGTTGGGTGAACCCCAAGCCTAGAGTAAATGCTTTTGAGGTTAAAATAAAGGGTTGACCCCTTCAAATAGGGGTTTAAATGTCTTGTTGACTTGATTTGACCAGTAAACAAAAGTCAAGACTAATGATATGGCACTTAGATGATGTACGGAGCTATTTGGGATATATTAAGGAAGCAAAAGAATTAAGATCAAAGCAATGATAAGTGAGAGTATATGACATAGAGGTTTGACCAAAGATTGAGAGTTAACTTGGTCAACTCAACTTGGGTTTGATTGACCAAAGACTAAGATATATTTAAGCTATGATTAGGAGTTGGTTTGAAGGAGTGATAAGGGTATAATAGGTCAAATAGGTTGGATTAACCTATTTGAACCCTTTAAGGGTTAATGGGTCAACCTAGATTGATTTGATCAACCATGTTGCGAATCTATTTTCATGGATTATGATTTTGATGATAATAAACACTCTTATTTCTCTATGACTGCCTTACCTACTGACATTTCAGGTCCATAAGATCATACTACAATTGGAACCAGCTCAAGATTGGGTAGACTAGGTCTAAGTTAGTTTGTACCTTTTTTTTCTTGAGTCTATTGTCATTGGTGTGGCTCCTGATGTTAAGTAATCTTACACACACACACCTTTGAAGAATTTTTTACTTTTCCCTAGAGTTTACTATTTTTGGCAACATCATCCAGGATGATATTTATATCGACCTGGACGATTGGTTCAAAAATAGAAACCATAATTAGGGTATCCTTATTAAGACAGTCATCATTAAGCCGATCGGTCTGGTTGATATTGCATTGGCCAGGACGATAGGCTCAAATTAGTAAGAATCAGCTGCCATGGTCTATTTAGGTATTCTTTATTTTTGGACATCGTCCGGGATGATATCCTATTAGCCAGGATGATGCAGCATAATTATGCCTAGATTAATCTAGTAATTATGGAAAGTAATTAAGGCTGATTGCACGATCACATCATCCTAGATGATCATAGGATTGGCCAATATGATACACTGGATGATTTGACATCGGCCAGCTTCTATTCAGGGCGATATTCAGGATGATTTTCCTCTGATTTGAACTAATCGCCCAGGATGATATCCTATCGACCTGGACGATATGACCAAAAATCTTCTGATCATCCCTAACCAACCGGGTTGATTGAGCATAATTCATGCTGATCGGCCAGGCCAATATTTATATCGGCTTGGATGATAATGTCGGCAAGTTGCATTAATGAGCTCATTTTGAGCTCTTCTATTAAAGCTTTAACAAGGCACTTTGTGAGTGTCTTTGGCAGCCATTGTAGCTTCGTTCTTTTGGAGGGAACTTGGAGAGAGAGCTTGAAAGGGAGAGAGGAAAGGGTGGAGTTTGAGAGAGGGAGAAGATCCTTGGAGGGGGTTTCAAGGGAGTGTGGAGGGGGATTTCACACGGTTGCTCTGGCGAGCTTGCACCTTAGTACCATCGAATTCAAGGCTTGTCTTGAGGGAAGTTCTGGGAAGAAGAGGATCTCTTTGGAGTCAAAGGACCCGGCTACTCCGCCGCACCTGGGAAGGTGAAAGTGATTTTATAATGGCTTCTCCGCCTAGCTGTGTGGGCTAAATGAGAGACACTAAGTTTAGTGCAATACTCGGAGGGTGCCTCTGAGGAGTGGATGCAGGTTAAGGTTTGACTGAACTAATATAAATCTAGTGTGTTCTTTCTTTTATTATTTCCATATTTAATTTCTGCATTGTGTTTTCTTTGTGGTGAATTATTTTGGTTTTAATTTTGTGCTTTGAGCATAAAAAGATTTAAAATACCAATTCACCTCGCTCTTAGTTATCCTTGAGCTAGTTCATAAGGGCCTAACATCCCTAATGAACTTTCAAACCAAGTTAACCCAAGACCTAATTTTGGGTCCAATGGATTTGTTTGGATATTTGGAGTTTGAAGGGTGTCGTCTCAAGATCTAGAAAAGTCATTTGGGTTAAACGACATGTTTGGGCCCTTAATGGGTTAATAGATCAACCTAGATTGACTTGGTCAACAAGGTTGACACGTGGGCTATATCTGGGATCAAGAAATTTGAAATAACATTTTGAATGTGTTGGGAGTGGTCCCAAGGCATGGGGAGGTCATTTTAGTCAAAATGATTATTTTAACCCTTAAGGGACTTTTGGGTCAACCTAGGTTGACTTGGTCAACCAGTTGATCCATCGTCTGAGTTTGGGTCTAATAGATCCCAAATGATGCTTGGGATTAATTGGAAAATATTTCAAAGGTTGATGATGTTTAACCATATTGAATTTTGGTCAAAAGTCAAAAAAATCCCTTAAAGGGTATTCAGGTATTTTTAACCTCTAGTCAATTCTGGGTTAGAGTGAATTTAGAAAAATATCAATATCAAAGTTTTGGAAGTGGTTAAAGGTCTTGGAGGTGACTCCAATATCAAATTCCACTAAGTGATAGGTCTAGTGGCATAGGCCATAAATATTAGAAGGTTTTGGAGCCTTCACATTTAAATTCCATTTTTGGGGTTAGATGCATCAGATTGAGCTCAAATTTGGAGGGCTAACTCCAGAGACGTATATTATCTATATGAAATTAATAGATTATAAATCAAGGGTTAGTTGATTAGGTTTTGAAGTATTTGAAAAAACATTGGAAAAGGATCTCAGTACCTAAGCCCTTAGCCTTGAATTTTGTTCTAGATTTTCTATATTTGAATTTGATTTTGAATTTGAATGAATAAGATTGAATTATCCAAATCATTTATAATCATTTGAGTGATCAAAAAAAGGTTGGATAATATTGAATCCAAATTAGGGATAGGCTCATGGTTTGAAGTCTAAATTTGATATGAGTTTGAATTGGATTGAGATCTGGATTTATTTGAGGTCAAGATTAATTTAAAGTCTGGATTGATCTAAGCTCTAAAGTATTCCAGGGCTTGGATTCTAAAAGGATTCTAGAGTCTAAGAAATCTTAGAGTTTGGGGTATAGAAGAATATAGGATCTAGAATTTAGGAGGATTCTAGAGTAAGAAATCCTAGGGTATGGAATCTAGGAAAGGCCACAGTCACCTAATACAATAGTGAGGTCATCAAATGAACCCCCAATATGTATAATAGAAGGAACTTCTGCTACACATATTGGCATTGACCGAATGAAAGGAAGAATTGTTAATTTTGATTCTAAGGTTGAGGAAGGCCAAATCTTAAGGAATCAAAGTTTGGGTGGACATTAGGGTGGGGCCACAAGGGTGTTATCCACCACTAGTGGGTGATCGTGTGATGGGGGGTAGGAATTGGCCCATTATAGAGGATCGAGGATGACCATATGTGGGGAAGATAAAGTGACTAGTATAGATGGTAGAAGATCAAATGATGGGGAAAATAATACTCCCATAACCATAATCAAAGCTGGATGGTCATATGATGGGGAATAGAATACGCCCATCATAAAGGATCGAGGATGACCATATGATGGGGAAAATAATATGCCCAGCATAGAGGGTCGGAGTTTAGGTGATGGGTAAAGTAATGTGCCCACCACCATGATCAAGGCTGGAGGTTTATATGATGAGGAAAGTAATACGCTCATTATAGATGACTGAGGATTACCATATAATGGGGAAAATAATGCGTCCATCATAGAGGGTCAGAGATTAGAGGATGGGGAAAGTAATGTGCCCGCCACCATGATCAAGGCTTGATGTTCATATGATGGGGAAAGTAATATGCCCATCATAGAGGACTGAGGATGACCATATGATGGGGAAACTAATGTGCCCATCATAGAGGGTCAGAGTTTAGGTGATGGGGAAAGTAATGCTCCCACCACCATAATTAAGGTTGGATGGTCATATGACTGAGAAAGTAATATACCCATCATAGAGGATCGAGGATGACCATATGATGGGGAAAATAATGTGTACATCATAGAGGGTCAAAGATTAGGTGCGGGGAAAGCAATACTCTCACCACCATGATCAAGGCTGGATGATCATATGACGGGAAAAGTAATATGCCCATCATAGAGGACTGAGGATGACCATATGATGGGGAAAATAATGTTCCCATCATAGAGGGTCATAGATTAGGTGATGGGGAAAGTAATGCGCCCACTACCATGATAAAATTTGGATAGTCATATGATAGGGAAAGTAATATACCCCTCATAGAGGACCAAGGATAACCATATGATAGGGAAAATAATATACTATTACTCCTATCTGTGAGCACTAAAATTTCAGGGAGACCACACACTACTCAAGATAATGGAAAACTTGAGACTAGATAAAATAGGATGTGAAGTGTTAAGAGAGTTACTATTTGTATGTTTTACATTCTTGCAACTTATATAATTTTAATGATTCCAAATATTATTATTTTAATTATTATATTCTCCTAACACTTTTTTAGAAGAATTATTTTTGCTCTTGTGTGAACTAACATTTCAGGATAATTGAACTCCAGACTAATGAAGATTTCAAATCAATTTCAGCATTAGATAGTTTGTAAATTGAAGTCTATATTTTTAATTTATTAAGTTTGACATAGTGTGATTGTAATTAAGTAACTTAGCACACACACACTTGGGAGATCTTTAAAAATCAAATTTTTTTATACTGATCGTACGGGACAAACTAAGTTCATATGGGACGATCAGGTCAGTTATCCCCTCAGAAGAGCAATGGAACGAACAGGAAGTGAGAAAATTATTCTATGTTTTAATCATCCAGATGAATTTCCCCATTCGTCCTGGGACGATGTGCTCTAGATTCTCACTTTGAACTGTTCGTCCAGATGAAGTGTACCATTCATTCTTGGATGATGGGCTCTAGATTTCTCACTTTGTATTGATCATCCTGATGAAGTGTATAATTCATCCCAGGACAATGTGATCTGGATTCTCACTTTATGCTGATAGTCCAAACGATTCATCCTATTCATGTCAGGATGAAGTTCTTTGGACACATTACATGAACTATTCATTTAGACGAACACTCATATTCATCCCAGGATGAAGTTCCTCTATTCCTTAAAAATTTGGGACCGTCCTGCAATTTTGTCCGAACATACCCTTGATATAACTGTACGTCCCAGGAAAAACCTAGTTCGTATGGGACGATGATCGGGTACGAAGTCAGTTCATACCAATATACAAAGGGTTCATATGCAAACTATTTTTTCACTATTCGTACAGGACGATCTAACGATCGTCTAGGACGATCGACTGTGTACAGACTTGAAAGTCAGCAGTTTTTGGACGGTTTTTCATATCTTTCCTATATAAGGTCCGCTTAAAACTATCTTATAATCTTTTTTATTATTGATCTTCATGTAAACTAAAGGGAGAGTGAAGGAGAGAGTGTGAGAGAGTGTTTGAAGGAGGATTCTTACTATTGGAGTGTAAAGGATTCACTTGGTACTCAAAGGTAAGAATCTCCAATTGTGATTTGTGATTACTTCACTCTTTTCTTTCGTCCTTCTAGATTTCTCGTGAGAAGATCTATCATGGAGATCTGGTTCTCTGCCGACACTCGGAGAGTGTGAACAGCCGAAGGGTTCTCTGCCTATACTTAGAGAGTATGAAATGATGAAGGGTTCTCTTCCCACATTTGGTGAGTGTGAAAGGACGGACGGTTCTCTCCCAACACTTGGAGAGTGTAAAAGGATGATGATTCTCTGCCAACACTTGGAGAGTGTAGAAGGACGATGGTTCTCTGCCAACACTTGGAGAGTGTAAAAGGACGATAGTTCTCTACTGCACCGGGTAGTGGTAGAAGAGAGTTTTTGTAAAGGCTTCTCCTCCTTGCTGTGGGTGCAAAAGGAGAGTCACTAGAGGTATTAGTGCAATACTCGGAGGGTGTCTCCGGGGAGTGGATGTAGGTCGTGTTTGACCGAACCATTATAAATCTTGTGTCTTTTTATTTTTCGTTGCTTTTATTTTTACTTTACTATATTGTTTAATTTGGGGTTGAAAAAACTTTTTTCTACAAAAAATCACTATTATTATCAATTTAAATTTGAAAAGAGGGATAATTTTTAAATTACCAATTCACCCCCCCTCTCTTGGTTAACCGCTGTGATATAAGCTTAGGTCTAACATCCTAATTCATATTGAACAAGTTTCAACAAGTGGTGTCAAAGCTTTGTTTTAAAATCATAAGTTTAGACTACGATTTTATTAATATAGATAACTACATTTGGAAACCGAAATACACCTGAGGATTACTCTATAACTAGAACTCCATTGTTCGACAATATTCCTTTTGATTTTTAGAAAACACACATGTTTACATCTTGATTACCGTATGTGGATCTTAGTTTAGGAAGGGTATATAAAACCAACTAGACTAGTTGATGGAGTTAGAGTTGAAACACCTTTTGTGGACTAGACAGTAGAAGAATGTGACTTAGCACAACTAAATTCCAAATGCTTGAATAGTTTCTTTTGTGCTCTTAAATCAGAAGATTACATGCGAATTTCTACCTGTAAGAGTGGAAAGTATATGGGATAAACTTTGTATAACTTATGTGGGGACTAATGAAGTTAAACAATCTAGACTTAATATCTTATTACATGATTATGAATTATTTTGTATGAAACTAAATGAATACATTTCTGATATGTACACAAGATTCACACAAATAGTCACATCTTTACATACATTGGGTAGGGAACTAATGAATGCTGAAATAGTTAATAAGATACTTCATTATTTTCTTACAGCTTATGATGCCAAAATTACTGCAATTACATAGTCTAAAGATCTAAACATTCACTCTATTGACAATCTTCTTGGATCGCTAATTGCTTACAAGCAAGGAGTTAGCCAAAGAAAGATTGATGTGGGTGAACCACGAAGGGAGAAGAACATAGCACTGAAAGTGAAGGAGTTAGAGAGTGAACACTCACAACCTGAGGATGAAGATGACATCGCACTGATGACTAGACAATTCATAACCTTTTTGAAGAGGAAGTAAAAGAGATGCCAGCAATTGAATCGAGGTAAATTTAATAAAAATGCCAAGGTTTCAAATGATGTTATTTATTATGAGTGCAAGAAACTTGGATATATTAAGACAGACTGCCCAAAACTCAAAGCCACTCCTAGCAAGGCGAAGGCAGAGGAGAAACAAATTGTGAAGAAGGGAAAGAGAAAATTCCAAAGAGCTTTTTGGGCGGACTCAGCTTCAAACTCATCAGAGACAGAAAAGAAATAGGAAGTCACTAATCTATTCTTAATGGTCGATAATCTTTATCAATCAGATCAAGAAGAGGTATGTGACTTAATTTACAATGAACTTTTTAAAGTTTCTGAACACATGTATGATGCATATAGAAAGTTAAAGAAAATACATACTATTCTAAGCTTAGAATTTCAGGAACTACAAAAGGAACATAAAATCCTTAGGAAAGATTATGCTTTAATTGATAACAACCACATAAAATTACTTGATGAGTTTGATGACTTGAATAAAAATCATGAAATATTAAAAATATCCTTGATAGAACTTCAAATTGAAATCAAGAATAATAAGGATGAATCAGAGAGCAAAATATATCGAATCAATTATACAAATCAAATTTTGGAAGATATGTATTCATTTTACAAATTGAAGATAAAATCTCTCAAAGATAATAGGATACCACCAAGACTTGAAGATTTCACTAATCCTATTTTATATCCTAAATTCATGCAATCCTTGAATAGATAAATGAATAGTATAAGACTTAGGAATCCATTTCCAAAAGTCAAATGTAATAATTGTGGATTGATTGGACATATAGCTCACACCTTCACTTTGAAGAAGAAAACTTATTTGGTGTGAAAACCTTAGATGCATAAACCTAGATATATCATATATACATCTATTTATAAATTGCCAAAAGGAGAATCCAAACATGTTTGGGTTCCCAAGTCTAATGTTTGATAATTTTGCAAGGTTGCTCTCACAAAAGACCTCATGAGAGTATATGGTACCTGGACAGTGGATGTTCAAAGCATATGACTGGAGATACTGCATAATTTATATCGTTGGAAGCTAGGAGTGGAGGCAAGGTTATACTTGGAGATAACACCACAAGAAAGGTGGTTGGGTCAGGTATGATTGGAAATCTTAAAAACTTTTTCATTAAAAATGTATTATTAGTAGAAGGCTTAAAGCATAATTTGTTAAGTATTAGTCAGCTCTGTGATAAAGGATATTGTGTAAAAAATTTTCCTACTAGCTAGATATTAAGCCTAAATGGAAATGATATTTTGAATGGTCTAAGGGTAAACAACGTGTATATGCTAGACTTGAATTTCTTTAAAAATCCTACTACTTTTTGTTTAAAAACTATTTCTAATGAGTCATGGCTTTGGCATAGGAGACTTTGTCACTCTAGCATGAAAAACCTTAGAAGGATTACCCAAAAAAACCTATTAAGAGGTATACCAAAACTAAACTTTACTAAGGACCACCTTTGTGATGCAAGTCAATTAGGAAAATAGGTGAAGTCCTCTTTTCAGTCTAATAAGGATCTTAGAACTAATAAACTATTGGAGATTTTGTATATGGATCTTTTTGGATCAGTTGGAACTGTAAATCTAGGAGGGAAGGTATACGGATTTGTGATTGTGGATGATTATTCTAGATTTACATAGGTTAGATTTCTATTTCATAAGAGTGAATCATTTGAGGAATTTAGAAACTTTTTGACTTTGATTCAAAGAAAGCTTAGATGTGAAATTATGACTATTCAAAGTGATCATGGAGGAGAATTTGATAATAAAAAATTAGAGGATTTTTGTAAGGAGAAAGGAATTGATCATAATTTTTCTGCACCTAGAATCCCTCAGCAGAATGGGGTAGTCAAAAGGAAAAACAAAATATTGATAGAAGCCGCCCAAGCCATGTTGACAGAATACTCACTTCCTAAATATTTTTGTGCTGAGGTAGTTAACACTGTATGTTATGTTCTGAATAGGGTGAATGTGAGATCAAAATTAAATAAAACATCCTATGAGTTGCTAAAAGGAAGAACACCTAATTTGTCATATTTGTATATTTTTAGATGTAAGGTGTTCATTTATAACAATGGAAAATCTGCCATAGGAAAATTTGATCCAAAATCAGATGAAGGAATTTTTATATGATACTCAAGTGTTAGAAAATCTTATAGAGTATTAAATAAAAGAACTTTGGTAATTGAGGAGACCACACATGTTGTATTTGATGAATCTGGAATTTTGAAAGAGCCAAATGTTGTAGAAGATGAGATTGAGATTAACTCTCAAAAGATTGATAAAATAAATTTGGAAGAAAATTTGGAGATAGAAAACCCTTTACCTAGAGATTTGAGATTTTCTAAAAATCACCCAAATGAATTTATTATAGGTGAACCTAGTGAGGGTGTAAGGACTAGGCGTGGACTAAATAAAGAAGTCAATCATTCAGCCTTTATTTCAACCATAAAACTCACAAATATTGATCAAGCATTTTTGGATGAATTTTGGATTTTGGCTATATAAGTAGTGTTAAATCAATTTGTAAAAAATAAAGTTTAGGAATCAACTGCAAGGCCAAAGGATCAAAGAGTAGTTGGAACTAAGTGGGTATTCAAAAATAAAATGAATGGCTCAAGAGTAGTTATTATAAATAAGGTTAGATTAGTAGCTAAGGGGTATAATGAGATTGAAAGGATTGATTTTGAGGAGACTTTTGCCCCTGTAGCTAGACATGAAGAAATTATGATTTTGTTAGCCTTTGCATGTTTTAGAATATTTAAATTATACCAAATTGATGTAAAAAAAGTGCCTTTTAAAATGAGATAATTCAAGAGGATGTTTTTGTAGAACAACCTCCAGGTTTTGAAAATTCTAAACACCCAAATCATATTTTCAAACTAAAAAAGGCATTATATGGTTTGAAATAGGCACCTAGGGCTTGGTATGAAAGATTGAGCACCTTTCTACTTGAAAGATCATTTGAAAAAGGAAGTGTGGATATAACTCTCTTTTTGAAGAATTTGGAAAGGATGTACTCATTGTACAAATTTATGTTGACGACTTCATCTTTGGATCTTCAAATAAAAATCTTTGTGATGATTTTTCTAACACAATGAGTAGTGAATTTGAAATGAGTCTAATGAGAGATTTAAGTTACTTTCTAGGCTTTAGCATTAAGCAAATTGAGGAGGGTACATTTCTTAGTTAGTCGAAATATGTTAAGGATATCCTCAAAAAGTATGAAATGGACAATGCTAAACCTGTTAGTACACCTACAAGTTCCTTAGTTCAGTTGGATAAGGACCCTAAGAGAAAATCTATTTATCAAAAGAAATTTAGAGAGATAATTGGATCTTTACTTTACTTGACAGCTAGCCAGCCTGATATCATGTTTAGTGTTTATTTGTGTGCTAGATTTCAATCATATCCAAAAGAATCACATTTGACAGCAATAAAAAAGATTTTAAGATATCTGTTAGGAACTCAGTGAAATTTTTTTAGGGATGTTAAGCCCTTATGAACTTAGTCCCAAGCTAACCAAGAGGGGGGGGTGAATTGGTATTTTAAAAAATTTCTTTTCACAAAGAATGAAAATCACATAAACCAAAATCACACCACAAAAATAAATGTGGAAATAAAAGTGCGGAAGAAAGAAAACAAGAACACAGGAGTTTATAGTGGTTCGGTCAACTCGACCTACGTCCACTCCTTGGAGGCACCCTCCAAGTATTGCACTACAAAATGTGACTCTCCTTTATCCC